>NC_133375.1:10558963-10641835 GCF_049309525.1 Garra rufa
ATATATATATATATATATATATATATATATATATATATATATATATATATATATATATATATATATATATATATATATATATATATATATTATATATATATATATATATATATATATATATATATATATATATATATATATATATATATATATATATATATATATATATATATATATATATATATATATATATATATATATATATATATATTTGACCCTTGACCAAGTCTTCAGTAGAATGGGTATATTTGTATATTTGCTCTAAATTATAGATTTTTCTTTTATGCCAAAAATCATTAGGATATTAAGTAAAGATCATGTTCCATGAAGATATTTTATAAATTCCCTACCATAAATATATCAAAACTTAATTTTTGATTAGTAATGTGCATTGCTAAGAACTTCATTTGGAAAATTTTAAAAGGCGATTTTCTCAGTATTTTGATTTTTTTGCACCCTCAGATTCCAGATATTCAAATAGTTGTATCTCGACTAAATATTGTCCTAACAAACCATACATCAATGGAAACCTTATTTATTCAGATTTCCGATGATGTATAAATCTTAACTTTAAAAAATGTACCTTTATGACTAGTTTTGAGGTCCAGGGTCACATTTAATACTGTTTTTGTGTCAAGGAATGTATTTTTTTAGGTGAGAATGTACTTATTTAGACTTCAAATATGCAGTTTGTTAATGAAGTCTTTTTGCAAATTTGCTTTAATGTTTTCGGCGATGTGAGCTCCAGGGTGTCAGCGGCAGTTCAGCACTCATGAACCCGCCAAAAGCAGCCTTACCTCGGGCCATATCTTCTGGAATTTACCGCTGGCTCTGATGTCTCTATAGTGGTTAAACATGAGAAATAATTTGTTTGGAATAAATCTAACAGGCCATCTTTGGTCTCATTAATCTATTATTTGTTTCAGAGCAAATAGTTTTGGCTGAGGGCAAAATCTCATCATTTTATGTAACTTTAATTCTGCATATCAGAGCGCTGCCTTTGTATGTTTTCGAAATAGTAACGGAGGCTTGGGCTCAGCTGTTAAACTGTCAAACTTAGATTTAAATTCATGGCGGAAGAAAGTAGTTTGCAAGAGAGCTTTTAAAGACACTTATGCCATCGAAATGTTGTATAAACACAATATCACACTTTAAACTTAGGTCTCTTTTATACCCAACGAAAGTATAACCACCAAACTATAATTTCTTGTAATCACTGGATGAAGTGGCAGGATTCTCACTGGCGCCTCTTCAAAAAGATTCTGTGCATGATGCTCCTTGTTACATAAAGCAGGTTTTTTTTTTTTTTAATAACGAACTAGCGTCTTAACAGAACAGCATTTAACCAACATGTGATTAACCTTATTATAACTTCTACACTGCATGAAGTCTCAACTCCTCTTTTCTCTCTTTAGACTGTTGTTGCTGTTATTTCTTATGCATGTCTCACCTCACAGCCTCTCACCCTAAAATGGCTTCCCAGGCACCTGCCAGAGACAGCTGGCCACGACAACTTAACAAAACCATCCATCAAGGGCAAATACATCAGCAGGATTACAGGAGGGCATATAAAAATCCTTTATGTGGCATTAGGGAAATATTCTTATATAATGCATGGTCTTTTGCAGTGACATAATACTCACTACACTGCCACAATTACATAAGAACTACATCCCCCTGACCCTAAAACACACGAACTACACACCTACACCACAAAATATGCTTGCAATTATGTTTATTTCCTGATATGTAAATATTTTACATTCGAAATTGAATGCTTACTATCTAAAACATAACTAATTCAGTTGTGAATGTCACATGAGCCTAAAAATTCAAAATGTATCAATTTAGCTGTTATTAAAGACAGAGCTGAGTAAAAATATAACTGAGACTTTAAAATGATGTAAACATAACCAGACGTTCTTAAAAGATAAATCTCACGCAATTATCACAACAGTCTACTTGTCAATGAATACAATAGCTCAGAGCTAAGCCACCCAAAGATATGTTTGTTCATAAGCATCTGACACAGTCTCTGCATGGATCTAAGCAATGAGCTGACAGGAAATACATTTTTCTTGCTTGCCTTTTTGTTGCTTGTCATGATTGTGGCAGCTTGTCTATCAAACACTCACACCACGAGCTCAAGATGCAGGGAGTTGATTGGCTGAGAGTAGCTGTTGTTAACACATGAAGTGTTGATTAAAACCTTACAACAAATCCAGTAACATTATGTTCTGTCTTTATTAAGGTAATGCCAAAGTTATGAATAGCCTGCAGTGAACTGTAATAGTATTTACTAGCAGTTTATGAGGTAGCATTGAATGGAACACTTTATAATACAGCAGAATGCATTGCTGGATTCATAGTCAGGGTTTATGCAAAAGTGGAGTATTACGACATTATGAATACTGTATGTTTTGACATAACTTATGGCTTCTGGCAGCTAATTTTTTTTCTCAAAGAGAGAGTGCGTCATGGCATTATGATGATGACTGTGTTTGCCTGCAAAGTGTTTTGTAAGGGAACTTTAACATGCATTTAAATTGGTTTTATCAAGTCAAAAATAATTTTTAAGAGTCATGTTAGGTAGAAATCGTTGGCTCTGGTTATGGCAATGACTAAGCTATTAAGCTTGGTGAAGAACAAATAGTTCTCTCTTGTTCTGTTAGTGTCTGTATGGCTTTTGAGGACAGCTAGTGCTCTAGATGTTCCTAATTTAGGGTGGTCCTGTTATGTTTTAATGTGTCCGCGGCTGTTAAAACAGGTCTGTGCCATCTGGCCTGATGTGCATTTGACCTGAGACTTCACCACAAGGACAAACAGCCATCACCGTACGCTCTTCACAGAACACATTTTTTTCTATCTTCCTATGCTCTCCTTCTTATATTGCAGTATATATAATTCATTCATTCATTGATGTCACATGGACTATTTTAACAATGTCCTTACTACCTTTTGGGCCTTAAACATGTCAGTTGCACTGCTTTCTATGCAGGTTTAGAAAGCTCTTGGATTTTATCAAAAATAACTTAATTTGTGTTTTAAAAATGAACGAAGGTCTTACAGTTTTGGAACAACATGAGGATGAGCAATTAATGCCATAATTTTCATTTTTGCGTGCACTCTCTTTAATGCCTTTAAACAGAACCTGCTCAAATTATGGTGAGACAAGATATCTTTGGCACTGCTCACAGACGTGTGTATAATTTGGAGTCGTGATATCACAGGCTCTTTATTTGCTCCCCTAAAGTCGATCAACAATCAATTTCCTTCTGCCTCTCATCCAATTTCTCAACTAATCTAGTCCAGCCTTCTTCACTGCTAACAAATGCCAAAGATCACAGGTGTCATAATGCAATCTCAAACCTTATTATCCACTGAGAGAAAGCACCTTAGGTCCGAAACGATCCAGTGCGCCAGGCTGTTACGAGTGATGTAACTGCATTAGAACGCACATTATCTGTGAAGCTACTGAAGCTTGTGACTGGTAATAACATATAAGCGCTGATGGCATGTTTATCAAACCTAGCTGTTCACAGAAGTCAGCATTACACACAGTGCAGCTTGCCTGTTAACTGACAAATCTTTAGGGAATATAATGACATTCTCCCCACTGAAAGTTCATAAAGCTGACAAGTCTGTGAATTTTAAAATGCTGTCAGATGGTGATAGTGGGGGAAATGACATATTTACCGCCAAACTTGTTTTTATTGTCTGCATGATTGCAAGAAAATTACTTTAAGTGCAATTCTTGATAGCTATTTTTTTAAAGAATGCAAAACTTAGAGATAGCACATTTCGCATTTCTGACATAGAACCCAGATGTGCTGCACTTTGTTTGCAAACAGAGGAATGCACACAGATGCTATTCTCGGTCCAGTGTTAAATGTCCTTGTTAGTTTTTAGCATATTTAGTCAACCTTATGCTATTTTATTTTTCATCAAGTTTAAGTCGACTAAAAGTCTCAGCATTTTAGTCTAATTTTAGTCAAAGAAAATCTAAAT
This sequence comes from Garra rufa, assembly GCF_049309525.1. Taxonomy (NCBI): domain Eukaryota; kingdom Metazoa; phylum Chordata; class Actinopteri; order Cypriniformes; family Cyprinidae; genus Garra; species Garra rufa. The sequence goes on from NC_133375.1 coordinate 10,562,972, forward strand.
AATTTTAGTCTAGTTTTAGTCAATCATCGGTGGCACTTCTACAATGAAGAGTGATGGTTGTGTGGTTGCCAGACTGCAAAAATAAGCAAAGCAGAAAATATGCAAGGAATAATTGACGACAGGCCGTTAAATTCTTATAAATTATGCACATAATTCTTGAAGAATTCAACCAACCTAAGTCAATTATTCCGCTTATACTACGGTTACGACACCTCAAGACATCAATCAGATAATATATTTCAAGACATTTGTCCTGTTTTTGTCCTTAAAACGCTGTTGTGAGTAGGATTAATTTTTTTACGCAGCTCATCCAACACCTCTGCTGCTATTTCCAAAACGTCATTTTAGACCTAATAATGACAATTGAGCCATTGATAGCAGAATAATGCAGTTAACAATGAAGTTTAGACAGATAGACGGAAAGAGAGAGAGAGATTAAGCTTGTGTATTACCTCTGTTAGTCTGTGCGTATCTCAAAAGTGATTGGCAGCAGCATCTCTGCTAATAGGGAAACTTTAAGTTTATTTTCTTCAGGACCATGCCATTGTTATCTCGCTTGTGAAAAATGTCATGTAGTTGTTCATCGTCAGAGCAGTGCTAACAACATAAGCGTGTATGTTAACGTGTGTGCAAACTGTATGTGTGTGCGTCTGTAAGGGATAGTGGGAGAAATAGAGTATGTGCTTTCCTTACATAATAAAACTTAATTTTGTGGCTAAAACAGAAATAATCTGTTGTTTTTATCCTATTGTTTACTGTATTTATTGGTTTGACCAGTGTCATTGTGGGCTTTGACTGTTTTGCTGTTTTAGGCTGTAAGGACCTTTGAAATAACTGAAATCATTTCGCGAAGAGATATAGATATGTAATGTGGTCAAGAGCTGCCTGGAACTACATTCGCTGTGCGTTTCCCTGAAAAAATGCACACCAATGTTTGTCAGCCAATCAGATTCAAGCATTCAGTGGCACATAGTTTAAATCCTTGTAACAGAGAAGCTCTGATTCAGTGATTTAAACTCTTTATATCTGGCAACCGCACACATCAACGCTTGCGTAGAAGAGGCGTGTACAGCAGTCCGCAATAATGTTTTGTCTCCTTTATTGACGAAAATAAAAAGAGATTTTGGTAAGATTTTTATTTTTTGAATACATTTTAGTCTTGTCTTTTTTCGTCAATGAAATTTTTATGTTGATATAGTCATAGTTATCGTTTATTGACCTGATTGTTGTCTCGTCTTCGTCATGGGAAAAAATCTCATCAACGAACATTTTTCCGCCATAGTTTTTGTTAACATTAACATTAATTAACATTAATGCGTTGTGGTACTCTCATGAACGCATGTCAAACACGTTCTACATTATGGTTGATCCACTGATGTCACATGGACTATTTCAACTTATTCCTTATTCCTTACTACCTTTCTTGGCCTTGAACATGTCAGTTGCATTGCTGTCTATGCAGGCTCAGAAAGCTCTCGGATTTCATAAGAAAAAAAATCTTAATTTGTGTTCTAAAGATAAATGGGTTTGGAACGACATTAGGATGAGAAATTAATGACAAAATTTACATTTTTGGGTGAACTATCCCTTTAAAAATATGACCCATATGAGATTTGATACATAAGTCTGTGTAGAAAACTGTACAAGGGTAAATTGGTCTGGAAACAGACAAACATGACTAGACAGAATAATTACAGTAAAAATGAATAATTTGCTGCGTATTGCTTTGTATTTCCCCTGAAATAAAAATGACAGAAAAAGACTGTTTGGGGACAGCTTTAGCTGGTGAGCTTCCAAGCATGAATTTTATGACCAAATAGGCATTAGCACCACTGCAGTACTGTCCCTACCCCCTGATGGGAGGAAGAGAGAGAGAGAATCCAGGGCAGCATTGGACTTTGAAGGAAGCGAAGCAGAGAGAGCGAGAGAGGGAGAAACCCTTTGAAAAGAAGCAAAAGCTATATTGCAGCAGTCTGCAGCCAGCTCCACTCATGTCTACACGAAACAGATCAGTCCGTCAGCGACAGAGGGCCTAGAATGGGTTTGCATTCACAGTGCGTGCTGTTTCAGAACCACGGAGAGCTCCACTGACACCAGCAGCTCAATCAGCATCCATTTCAGCACCACGGACAGCGTCTCTGCTACAACCGCTGCAATCCAATCATGACACTTACTGTATACCACGGTGCATTTAATAAGAGAGCTATTTGCTCAACTGCCATAATTTGTAATGTGTGTGAAACACACAAAACGCTTCAGCACTCTCAACAAGCGCAGGTTCTGCTGTACTGCAGGGGGCTGATAAGAACGCATTCGAGAAGAGGTCAGGTGCAAGCTAATTTAATTCCTCTCTCACGGACTGTACCTGTAGGCACGAAGCTCTTTAAGAGCCCGAGATCTTGCATTTAAGACCCCCTTCCCCTTTTCAGAGAGGTTAACGACATATAATGCACCAAAGGTCTGCTTTTGTTACAACGCTCCAATTATTCCAATTATTCCCAAGGATCTAAGACACAGGGAGCTGAATCCACCGCCTGCGGAAACGAAATAAGATTAAGCAACAGAGCGACAGACTGAGAAAAGGACAGACAAGCAGAAGAGCCTGAGCTTGTCATCTACATTGTAAAAAAAAACAAACATTTTATGTTAATTTTAACCCTAAAAGCAATGCGCAAGTCAAAATATGGGTAAAATGCCTGTAAAAACAAATAATACGGGAAATTCCTTCATACATTGTAAAAATGGTAACCAGCAATTGTTAGCTTAAAGAGATACTTCTATCTGATTTAATCAATAAAAATAAGTACTGTTGGTATAAATTCAGGTATCTAGGTTATGTATGTATATATATATATATATATATATATATATATATATATATATATATATATATATATATTCAATTTAATTTGTATTTTTAATTAATTTCTACTTAAAATATATTTTATATTTATAATTTATTTATATTTTTATGTGTATTTTTTATTTTTTTTAAATATAAGAGGTTATTAATATTACTTATATATTACTTATTGCTTGTATTTTTTACAAACTTTTAAAGGGTGTATTAATGTAATGATTAGATTAAAAAATATACATTTTTGAATAAAATCAATTAAATTACACATTTTTCAGTGTATAAAAACTGGACTATTTTTGTACTTTTCTTAGCATGTGAAAATCTACACACTTACACTGCTGTCTGTACTTCCTCAGACAGACACAGAAAGCATTATCATTCTCCTCACAGCAACCTTGCAGCACAAGCCTTTGCCAAAGCTGCATACACACTAACACACACACACATATAAAACAAAATTTCCAACCGTATCATTCCTTTGAATGCTTCCTTGCCACATACACACCCACAAACACAAAACCATCACTGATTATGAGAGTACAAGAATATTTGCACTCCTATTCTGACATCTTGTATCTCCCACACACACTGACAAGCAGCTATCAGTCACTGGTGCATGATTTGTCACACACACACACACACACACACACACACACAGGTACCATGACCAGTGACCGGTAAAAAGGCACATTTGCTCATCCTCTACACACACACACACACACACACACACACACACACACACACACACTCACTCACTCCCAATAGCTGTTGCAGGATCAGTCCACTCACCCTGACTGTTGGGTCCCCCATCGCCCTCTTCGCATTCGGTGAGGTTGTTGAGCATTTTGAAAGCTCGAGCACAGATCCCCTGCTAATGCTAACGCTGCTGCTGCTGTGTCCACCAGCCAACGCGTGTACCAGCCTCACACGGATGATTGGGGAGGAGGAGAAGGCTTGTGGTTCTCTGCCTCTCTCCTCTCAAGAAAGCGAGCAGTGCTGTGCTCCAGCAGACTGGAGTCCTCTCTGCGTATTGACTCTCTCTCTCTCTGTAGGAGGAGGAGGAGGGGTTGGGGGGACAGAGAGAGGCTGCAGGGACGTAAATGATGGAATGCTTAAGAGCACATTTTTTTTTCTCTCAAACACTCACACAGCATGTCGTCTCTCTCTTTCTCTCTCTCGCTGCTTCTCTCTGCTACGCAACCACAGGCTGCCTGTGTCTAACTATTATATTCACAATGCAGTGATCAGGAATTGTCTTTGCTTACATTGACCGTTCTGTCATCACCATGTCTATGTTCATTTCAGAAAGATACAAAATCTTGTGGTTTACTACAGTAGCTTTCATTCTCACCACCCAAATGAGCTGTAATTGCATTTTCGGGTTTGTATTTTTAGAAATCTGGAATTGTATTTTTTGGAAATGTGAGTGGTATAATGGCTGGTTGCTAGGTTGTTGCTGAGGCGTTCTGAGTGGATTTAAACATGTTGATATGGCTGTTCTGAGTGGTTGCAAAGGTGTTGCTATGCAGTTGCTAATCTGTTCTGGGTGTTGCTAATTTGCAAGTCCAATGCAAGTTCCATTTGCAAGTCTAAAAGCTTGAGATATTTATATTTTTGCCCTTTTCTTGTTGAAAAGAGCAGAACTGTTTGTCGCACATGATTTATTTTAGATGATGGTCCCAAGCTCAAAAAACAAACAAACAAAAAGATGTATATATATATTAAAAAAAAAAAAATCACCAGAAATGCTGGTCAGTTAATACATGTTTTTTGTAACCAGCTAGACAAGCACACTGTAAAACAAACAAACACACAATTTGTTGAGCAAACTTAAAATAATTTGTTACCCTGCTGCCTTAAAATTTTAAGTTGAATTCATTCAAATATCTAAGTTGTCACTTTTAGTTAACATTTTAAGTTGTATAAATGAGCATGTTAATGTACAATTATATGAACGTACACCACATGAACAAAATAATGTATGAATTATTAAGCTATTTAATAAATGTGAGCTTAATACATTTTTGATACAATTTTTACAAGAAGGTGTCTTAAACATAATGCAACACCTAACATAAATGATATAAAAATAAAGCATTTCAATATAATTAAAAATAAAATAAAAATAATAATAATTTAGGAAGTTATTGACATAATTACTCATATAACTCATAATATTTTACTAATATATGTATATATAATTTCATATACTAATTTATACAAAAATAATAGTTAATGTTCATTTCCACATTTGCTAATTCATTTTAATATTTTAATAGTATAAATGAGCAAATAAAATATAATATAATACAATATAAAATGCTTTAGGGTTCTATTTTCTGGTAACACACCTAAAATTAACTATAGTATATAACAATGTAACACCAAGCATAAAAAAAATACATTAAAATAAAGCATTTTAATAAAATAAAAATGAAAAATAAAACAAAATACAGTAAAATAAATAATAAATATAAGTGTAAAATAAGTATATTAAAAAATGCTTTAGGGTTTTAATGTTCTTTTAACACACCCAAAATTAACTAGTGTTTTTTTTAAGCACTAGTTAATTCAATAGGTAACATTAAATAATTAAATTATTTTAAAAACATTTAAAAAGAAAATTAACATAATTTAAAATTTAACATTTAACATAATAATCTATACAAAAATAATTGTTAATGTTAATTTACATCTGCTAATTCATTTAACATATTAAATATAAATGAGCATGTTAGTGTAAAATAATAAGGATGTAGACCGCATGAACAGTAGTATGTATATATTAATTTAACTATTTAATAAATGTTGTAAAAAATTATTAATATAATTTTTTATAATATAATATATTTAATATAATTGTTAAAATAAAATTTATTTTTTTGTAGCACACCCAAAATAAACTAGTGTTTTTAGCACTAGTTAAACCAAGTTGCATAAGTTGCATAAATAAGCATGTTAATATGAATGTTACATGTTACATTTATAAATTATTAACCTAATTAATAAAAACAAATGTATTTTTTATTGACAACATCTAACATAATAATAATGTTAATAAATTAAACCACGTTGTAAAGTGTTACCTATTTTCCTTTCTAGAAAACTGGGTTTGATATCAAAATCACACAGGGACATCGATATTTCAATTCTGCCATTTCATGAGACACATGAATCAAACACTTCGACCTTCAGCCTTAATGTTTCTATATGTGATGAAATACTTATGAGGCATAAGCCATGTAAGGAATGATTGCCATAGGCTTTTACAGGCTCTATGTCATGCTACAGGTTGTAGAGATGCTTGTGAGATGAAGTGAGATGGAAATCTTGCTTTCTGCTGTCTTTTATACACACTTTCCTTCTGACCTCAGAGGTAAACTCCACCGAGTCTTCCTTCCTGAGAGCTTTCTATAAATACAGAGAATAAATTAAGGTATGGCAGATTTGAAAGGTTTTTTCTAAAGTGCAGGATGGTGAGAAAGGGCACACAGGAATCATGGACACACAAATGGTTAGACACATAAATGATAGATCTGCTCCGAGAGAAACAGTGATGGATAAAAGCCACTGTGTAAAGCTGGAGAGGACAAAGTATGGATACAAATATGGGGTTTTGGAAGAGCATAAAATGTGTTCATATATGTAATATGTGCAAACGTGTAAAACAACACTGAATTCAAAATCTAATTTTAATCTAGAAATAAACAAAGTTTTGAACAATTTTAAACAAAGAAACATTATGACTTTATTGTATAAGAAATAATATGCATTTCTATATTGATGATTTTATCATCAGGTCAGCTTGTGGAGTTCATGCAACTTAAGTTATTATGTTTGTTTTAGTTATTAATTTACCAAATTGTTATGTTTAAAATTCATAAAAATAAAAAGAAAGTTAATTAAGGCAAGACAATACAGGCAAAAACATTGTTTTTATATACCTGTTAGTTTTGAGATTTTAGGCTATTTGGAAAGTTTATTTTATTGAACTTTTGCATTTGTAGATTTTGCATTAGTGCATTAACAATTAAAATGAAATAAATAAAAAAAAATATTTTAATAATCCTTTAATAATATAATATATTATAATACAGTATAATAAATTATTTATAGTATATTTAAAAAATACACCAGACAATAAATAAATAAATAATAATAGCACTAGTTAATCCCGTAGCTAACATGAAATATTTAAATTATTAAAATATATTTTGTAAAAAGAAAATTCACATAATTTAAAACACAGTAATATGAATGTACACCGCAGGACAAGTAGATTTATTTATTTATAAATTATTAACCTATTTAATAAATGTTGTAAAAAAAGAAGAAAGTTTATTAATATAACTTATAATAATATAATATAATATAATATAATATAATATAATATAATATAATATAATATAATATAATATAATATAATATAATATAATATAATATAATATAATATATTTATAGTATATTTAAAAAAAAAATGCTTTAGTGTTTTATTTTCTGGTAACACACCAGACAAAAAAAATAAAATAAAAATAAACTAGAGTTTTTTTTTTTTATATTTTGTAAAAAGAAAATTCACACAATTTCACATTTATTTATAAATGTACACCACAGGAGCAGTAGTATTTATAAATTAATAATAAATGTTGTAAAAAAAGAAAAAGAAAGTTTATTAATATAACTTATAATAATATAATATAATAAAAAATGTTTAATAAATTCATAGTAGTATATTTTAATAAAATGCTTAGGGTTTTATTTTCTGGTAACACACCCAAAATTAATATATATATATATATATATATATATATATATATATATATATATACATATATAGTTAATCCAATAGCTAACATTAAATGATTAAATTATTTAAAAAATAATTATGTGGAAATCATAATTTCTGCTGTAGATTTCAATTACAATATGCATCTTTAAAAGTGTCTATTCAATGAGTTGGAAAATATCCACTTAAGCAGCAATTTACAGTTTTATTCCTACACTGTAAAAAAAGTTGATTCAACTTAAAAAAAAGTAAGTGTTCATGCTGCCTTAAAATTTTAAGTTTAGTCAACATGAAATGTTAAGTTGTACTACAAAATAAAATTTTAAGGCAGCATGAACACTTTTTTTTTTAGTTGAAACAACATTTTTTTCTTTTCTTTTTTTTACAGTGTATATCAATATTGTGAAGGTTTTACAGAAGGATTTGATTATATGTATATAATTTGCCTGATTTATTTATTTAAATATTTTAAGGATGTATTCTGGGTGTTGACTGGCTGTTTCTGATTTATAATACAAAAGATATCCAAAATACTCTCTGTAAGCCTTTGACTTTAATATGTTAAAGAAATGAAATAAGAATTCTGAACCTGGCTTTATGCAGTGTTCAATTTCTGTTTCTGGAAATGTAAGCAAATTAGTGCATATTTAATTATTCAGATTAAAAAAACTTGTAACACACAAACAAAAAGAGCAATTCTAAATGTAATCAATCAACTTGGGAATTGTGGTATTTATTACTTTTTTACACTCTTCACCAGGAGTGTCTTGCCTTAAAAGTATTGAAATTCCTAATGTTCTATATAAAGGTTATGCAAACTGAGTCAGAAAAACAGAGACAATCAGGGGGAAAAAAACAGACCAATGGACCTTGTGCAGATAAGTGGTATCAGGGTCCAGGGTGAAGAAAAGGAGATAAGATTTTGAGAAGCATGAGAACATGCTGGCCTGGCTGTATTCATGTAGTGAACCTCCACTGGGACCGACACTTTTTCTCCTAAAAGCATTTAAGTGCGGCATCTTGGCTATTTTTAGCATCACAAGCTCAAAGACACAGAAAATGTTTCTGAACTCTGACGATTTCCCTGTGATTAAAGAATCTCTTCTCTGTCTAGATTTTTTTTTTGTGCAAAGACATATTTGTAATATCAAAAACTTTCTGTAATATCAGGAATTCACAGAGTAAAGCACCTTCACAGACTTTTGACTTTAATCAAAATACCTAGTCAAAAAAGTAAAATGCTGTTTGAAAACATGTTCTAGTCTGTCAGTTTTCACAAAAAGAATAAAAAATAAAACGTAAAATCTCTCCTTCTGAATAGGAAAAGTCCAAAATGTTAGAAGACAACTACATGATGTTTCGCAGTCACGTCCGATTAGGCACCAAATATCATGAAACAAATGAATTCTCTAATGATATAACAAATTACAGATCATTAAAGAAATATGGCACAAGCTCTGGTAAATTTGCTCATCTTAAACAAGATTCAGAATGTTAATATGTTTGAGAATGTTAATATTTTCTCATATTGATCAGTTGCACCCTTGTAAAAAAAAAAGTACTCCTAAGCATACCTACTTATAAACTGTAGGCTACTTATAACAGAAATGTTTTTTCTTCTTTTTAAAATATACTTTGTGTAAACTGAATGTAGTGTTTCAGACACTGAAATGCATATTAACTTAAATTATATGAAAATTTATTATAGTTTACATTTATGTTAAATGTAATTAGTTGAATATGTGTTTCACTTAAATACTATATATTATTTCATAATTATATATAGTTAATATGGTTAAAGTGTATTGCTGAGTGTACCGACAATCATTTATGGTAACTAAAATCTATTTTAATATAATTTCTATAAAAAAAAATTGTATGTGATGTACAGTGCTTTGCAGAAGTATTCATACCTTTTCATGTTTCATCTTAATGTTAAACTTTTTTAAATAACTTTTTTTTGTGCAAAGTTTTGCATACTTTGCAAAGTTGTCACATTTGTTTTTAGCTTTGTCATTATAGTTTACGGCGTGTAGATTGAAGCGGGAAAAGAGTTATTTAAAACAGTTTAACAAAAAGCTGCAACATTAAACAGGAAAAAATATAGGGGTATGAAAACTTTCGCAAGGCACTGCATTTAAATGTATTTAAAATTTGCTTTAAAACATAATGATTTAATATATATTTTAAAGTAAAACTTAATTTGAAATTAATGCAAAGTGCACTTTTTAAAAGTACATACACTACCAGTCAAAAGTTTTTGAACAGTAAGATTTTTAATGTATTTTAAAGAACTCTCTTCTGCTCACCAAGCCTGCATTTATTTGATCTAAAGTACAGCAAAAACATAAAAAATTTGAAATATTTGTACTATTTCAAATAACTGCTTTCTATTTGTTCTAATATATTTTGAACTGTAGATTTCAAAGTTGAATTTTAGCATCATAACTCCATTCACATGATCCTTCAGAAATCATTCTAATATTCTGATTTGATGCTCAAAAAACATGTATTATTATTATTATTATTATGTTGAAAACAGCTGTGTAGAATTTTTTCAGGTTTCTTTGATGAATAGAAAGTTCAGAAGTACAGCATTTATAGCATTTTTGTAACATTATAAATGTCTTAATCATCACTTCTAATCAATTTAAAGCATCCTTGCTAAATTAAAGTATAATTTTTTGTAATTTGTAAAATGCAGGCTTTTTCTTTAAAAAAACAATCAAAATCTTACTGTCCAAAAGATTTTGACTGGTAGTGTACATACATATAAATTGTAGATTTGAAGTACACTGCAAGTGCACATTCAATACAATTAAGCTCACTGCAGTAAACATTATTTTTGAGTAGGCTGAAATGATCTGATAGTGACAGAATCAGTGTTGACAAAACCATCACTGCTTCTAGAATCTTCAAGGATCACAAGGATCTTCTGTGCTGTGAAATTAACAGGCATGGTCCAGACGTGGACCGACTCCATCAAAGTTTGCTGGAATCTCAAATTCCTGCCATGATTGGCATCCATCCTGAATACCATTTTCATCTGGGCCAAGCGGCTTTAGCGCTTAACCCGAAGGGCACCTCCCATCTTTACGCATGCACATATACACACACAACCATCCCAGACTGCAAAAGCTGACCTAATCCACAGATTAAGGCCATAGAAAAATGTTGCAATTTGCTTTTTCATTTCGGCTAAAAATGAAACAAGAATGTAAGAGTCATCTCACTCGATTCGACAGCACAAGACATGGATATGAGCACCTAATAAGCTTGTTTAACCAATAAAGAGTTTGAGATTTTCATTTTTATCAAGGCTTGCCAGTGTTCAAATGGAATTGAAATGAGCTGTCCATTTAGCCTCAGGACAACCAAGGGCATTTCACTGGGATTACAGAAAGCGCTAGGTTGACCAGCAGCTGTACTGGGGTGAAGATTAAAACCGGGGGCAGAAAATGACCTTTCCGATGACGATCTTTCACAAAGTGCTCTCTGGTTATCATTAACTGATATTGCGTAAGGTGAAATGCCACAGAACGGATGGACTTCCTAGAACTGTTTGAATGTCATAATGTCATGTTTCGGCTGCAAAGTCTTTTGGAGGTTTAGATGGACAGTTATTTTATTACGTTTATCAATATACTTAATATGTATTTTAAATAAAGGTTTATGACTCATAATCAGAATTAGAGACAGTTGACATGATTATGATAGCATTTAATAGAGCAATTGATATTATATATAAACCCATTCAAAAGTTTAGGTCAGGATTCATTATTAGTGTCATTATCATTATGTTATTTTCATTTATTTATTTTATTCATTTTTACAAAATTTATATTTTTATTTAGCAGGGACATATTAAAATAATCAAAAGTGACAAAATATTTATATTTAAAAAAAAAATTTTATAACTTTTTTTAGTCATCAAAGGATCCCAAAAAATGAATGCTTTCATAAAAAATATTTAGTGGTTTTCAACAACAAAAATAATAAGCAATACTGCGAGAATCAAATTAACATATTAGAATGATTTTTGGACAATTATTTTATTTTATTTGTTTTATTTTATTTTATTAATCAGCATATTAGAATGATTTCTGAACAATTATTATTATTATTATTATTAGTGAAAAAATGAAGGTCAAAGTAAAAGTGACATATTCCAATTGAAAGTATATAAAATAATATTATATATATATATATATATATATATATATACATACATACATACATACATACATACTGTCACATTTCACGTCTGTTTTTGTCTCCCCCTGTCATTTTGTCATCATTTGGTTTAGTCCTCGTTTGAGTAATCACCGTCACCTGTGTTCAATGATTAGTCACCATTTATAAGTCTGTTTGTTTCTTGAGTTTATTGTCGGTCCTTAACGTTGTGCGAAGTGTGTGAAGATCTCTGTTCCTGCCTGTTCCTGCCTTGTTCCTCTTGAAGATTGATATTAAATATAGTTTGTTTGAAGATTGTCTATCGTCTCGTCTCGTCCTGCACACACCCGTAACACATACATACATACATATGTGTGTTAGTATGAAACAATATTATTAATAACACAGTGCCTTGCGAAAGCATTCATACCCCTTCATTTTTTCATGTTTTATTCCATTGCAGTCTTATGTTAAACTGCTTTAAATTACATCAATCTACACTCTATGCACCAAAATGACAAAGCTCAAAACAGGTTTGTAACCATTTTTTTTATAAAAAACTGAAATTATTCCATTGCGTAAGTATTCATACCCTTTTTGGGACACTTCACATTTAGCTCAGGAGCATTCATATTGGTTGTACATGTTACAACACTTTAAGCAAAGTTAACAGTGGCAAATTCATTTGAATGAGTATGATTTAGAAAGCCACACACCTCTCAATAAAAGGTCTAACAGCTGAAAATGCATATCAGAGCAAAAACCAAGCCCTGATGCCAAACCAACTGCTTGTGGAGCTTAGAGACAGGACTGCGTCAAGCCACACATCTGTGGAAGAGTTTAGAAAAAATTCTGCTGCACTGAAGGTTCACAGAAGCATGTAGTCTCCATTATCTATAATGAAAGAAGTTTGGAACAACTAGGACTCTTCCTAGAGCTGGCCAAACCGAGCAATTAATGGAGAAGGGCCTTGGTTAGACTGGTGACCAAGAAGCTGATGGTCACTCTAGTTAAGCTCCATGATCATGTATGCAGATTGGAGAAACTTACAGAAGGACAAACATCAGAGCAACACTGTATGTTGGTATGGCCAAACTCAATCCTCTTCTCAGCAAAGACACATGAAAACCCACTTGGAATTTGCAATAAAGCACCTAAAGAACACTCAGATTGTGAGGAACAAGATTCTCTGGTCTGATGAACCTCAAATCAAAGCATCATGTTTGAAGGAAACCAGGGACTGGGTAAACATGGCAGTGGCAGCCTTATGCTGTGAGAATTTTTTATAGTGGCAGGGACTGAGGGATTTGTCAGAGTAGAAAAAAAGCTCAATGCACCAAAATATTGAGATCTTAATGAATCACTCAGTCTTAATGAAAACCTAGTCCAGAGCATTCAGAACCTCAGACTGGGCAGAAGGTTCCCCTTTCAACAGGACAATGACCCTATGCACATAGCAAGAGTGGCTAAAAGACAATTATGTGATTGTCCTAAAGTGTCCCAGCCAGAGCTTGGGCTTGAACCCAATCAAACATTTCTAGAGAAACCTGAAAATGTATGCCAGCCCCCATCCAAGCTGATAGAACTTGAGAGGTGAAGAGGTGAGGAAAAAAATAGCAGATAATTGCCAAATACTGATGTGCAAAGCTTGTCGCATCAAACCTAAAAAGATTTGAGGCTGTATAGGTGCTTCAACTAAGTACTGAGTTAAGGGTATGAATACTTATGCACTGTACTTATTTCAATGTTTTATTTTTAATAAATTTTAAATTTAAAATTCAGCAAAGTTTTGTGATTTGTCATTATGGTGTATGGAGTGTAGACTGATATGAAAAGAAAGTTATTTAAAGCAGTTTAACATAAGGCAGCAATATAAAACGTGAAAAGAATTAGGGGTATGAATACTTTCACAAGTTAATGTATCATCATTATACATCTTGACTGGGAATACATTTTTTAAAAACATTTCTTACATCTATATCATTTATAAAAAAAAATATATGGCAAAAATATAAAAATAAATTAACATAAAAATCTAATAGCTCATTATTTGCAGTTAAATTATGATTATTACTAAAATCAATATTAAGCCAATTAACCAGGTTGTGAGAGTTTGCATTTGTATATAAGTTTTTTGTTAAGTATATATGTAACAATAAAGTCTGTACAATATTTCTTTACTGTACAGGTATGATAGTTGCTGCAGAACATATTGACTTCACCTTTTGCTATAACCTCGGTCTGCAACCCTGTTATTGGCACTGCAGCGAGAACTGCTGAGATTTATGAGCAGCCTGGGAGAGAGAGAGAAGCAACCATTTAAAAGAAAAGACAGAAAGAGAAACTGAGCCTGTCCTGAATGCACCCCAGGAGAACGTCAAGGGCATATTGAATCTTTCATTCCACTCTTGCAGGTTTTCCGACCTTAAATTATGTGTTATCTGTTGCAAAGAAAAAACCTGTTCAGTTATTGGCAAGGATTTGTGCATGTGTATTTGGGGGATCAGTTGGAAAGGTGATTTTCACTCACTGATGCCTGAATCAGCATGGGAACATGCATGTCTTGCTGTGACACTAAATTCAATATGATTCATTAATCACTGAACTCATCACTGACCTACAATTTTCTTGTTTCCGTAATCCAACAACGGCAAGGTCACATGTTCAGTTTCTAACATGTACCTTAAATTTATTTCAGTTTTATCCATTCATTGTGATCTATCCATTGAATATTACACTATTTTAAACAGTTAGGGTTGTCTATATGTAAAATAATCATTCAGTTTGGGTCCACAGAAATATTTGACCTCTGTAAATGACCTTTTGACATCATTTTAAAATCAATAATGGCACACAAACCAGTGATATCTTATCAGGAAACAGTGGCATAATCTGATAGCATTTGTATATGATGTACACTTAAAAATTGTAACATTTGAATTAGAACTAATATGCATATACAGATGAAGTCAAAAGTTTACATACACCTTGCAGAATCTGCAAAATGTTAATCATGTTACTAAAATAAGAGGGATTATACAAAATGTATGTTATTTTTTTATTTAGTACTGACCTGAATAAGATATTTCACATTAAAGATGTTAACAAATTGTTATTTATAAATTTATAAAAAAATATCCTATTCAAATGTTTACATACATTTGATTCTTAATACTTTGTTGTTACTGAATGATTTGCTTGTTCTGTTTAGTGATAGCCTCTTGTTTGTCCTGGAGAGGTAAACTGTCTGTTGTTCTTCAGAGAAAACCTTTAGGTCCCACAAATTCTTTGGTTTTTCAGCATTTTTGTGTATTTGAACCCTTTCAACAATGACTGTATGCTTTTGAGATCCATCTTTTCACACTGAGGACAACTGAGGGAAGGTTCAAACGCGCACTGATGCTTCAGAAGGAAACATGATGCATTAAGAGCCGGGAGGTGAAAACTTTTTTAATTTGAAGATCAGGGTAAATTTAAATTATTTTGTCTTCTGGGAAACATGTAAGTATCTCCTGCAGCTTCTGAAGGGCAGTACTAACTGAAAAAAATATGATATTTAGGCAAAAAAAAAAAAAAATAATATATATATATACCCATCTTTATTCTGTTAAAAAGTTTACACCCTTGGTTCCTAATACATAGTTTTTACTTCTGAAGCATCAGTGAGCATTTTAACCTTCTGTAATAGGTGAATATGAGTACCTCAGTTGTTCTCAGTGTCAAGATATGGATTTTGAAATCATACATTGCTGGAAAGAGTTCAAATACACAAAAATGGTGAAAAACCATAGAATTTGTGGGATTTTTCTGAAGAACAGAGGGCAGTTTAACTGTTTAGGACAAATAAGTGACTTATGAACAACTATCACTAAAAAAAAAAAAAAAAATCAAGTGTTTGTAAACTTTTGAACAAGGTCATTTTTATAAATGTAACTATTATTTTCTCTTGTGGACTATATGCAAACATCTCTTACATTAAATATGTTATTCAGGTCAGTACTAAATAAAAAATAACATGCATTTTGTATGATCTATCTTATTTTGTGTCAAATAATTAACATTTTGCAGATTCTGCAAGGTATATTGTATTTATACCACTACTTTTTATCGGTTAAATCAGCTAGAAATAGCTATTTAAGGTAACAATTGCAGGTTACCACTTTTTTCAGTATACTGTGTATCTCTAACATAGATTTTTCTAACTCTAGAAGGCTGATGGTCACAAAACAAGCAGGATCTTTGCGCATGTGTCCCGTTTTCTCAGCCATCTGAGTCACACTTTGTTTGAAGAGGTGCTGCTGTTGGCACTACACTGGTGGTTTGTTTATGTGGGCCCTGAAAGCATGAATTTTTTTTTCATAATCTGATCTGGATTCATACCGTTTCAGCAGTATGTAAGGTTTTCTCAAAGGTTTTCGGGTTTTCCCTAAAAGTTATATCATCCTTCAACAGAAGATCTCAGGATGTTTTAACTTTAGTGGAGTGTAGACAGAGTGCAGGCTTGAGTGCAAAGCATGTATAAATCATGATCGGAGAAATAACCCGACAAATAGGAAAAATTATTAAACACAGAGACAGACTAAGAGTCACAGTAAGAAAAAAAGCATACATAAACTATCAGCAATAAGCATGCATATGCAATCCAAAGCATTGCACAGCATGCCACTGACTCATGGGCTTAAAAAAAATGTTTTATGATTACTTTAAATGAAGACCCAGTGTGAGCTGTTGAAGACATCAGACTGCATTATTTCAACTTTTTCAATTTTTAAACAACAAGCACATCAGGCCAAAAGAAATATCTAGTGCCATGCAGATGTAAAAATCATTACAGAATCATTACTAGACTCTCAAACTACCAAAATATTTGTGTATATATGTGTACTTTTGCAATAAATATAAACCATGTCATTTCCAATATACACAATCAATATCTTTAAATCAGTAGTTCCAGTCATTTAAGCTATGTACACAAGTCTTGTACCTTTTTATCCCTGGGGAGAAATGAATAGGAAAAATACTTCTAGATCCAAGGCCACTGAAAAAGAGGACGGGCGCTGTTGCACTCTAGTGATTAATAACCTGTGATTTTTAAATTAGAAAGAAAGAGAAAAAGAAAGAAAGAAAGAAAGAAAGAAAGAAAGAAAGAAAGAAAGAAAGAAAGAAAAATGTTGAAAATAAATGTTGAAAAGGTCACATATCTTTGAGAAAGACATACACAGTGTGAGTGTATGTGTGTGAGCGCCTAAAAGAGAGTTGAGTAATGAATAAAGACTGGCGTTTATAAATAGATCAAGGAAGGAAGGAGTCCTGGCAAATGAATTATGTAGTAGGGAGCTGAGGCATATTCAGGATGACAATTATGTCCACTTCCAACAAACAAACAAACACCCTGATGTGTCTCCGTGAGTTTTAAAATGAAACTCAATTGTAGAAACCAGGAAAAAAAACTCTAAAAAGTCCTAAAGTCAAAGGCCATTCCTTAAAACAGCAGCTAGAAATATTGAAAATAAAGGCAAGAAAGCCAGAAACCACAAACCTGAACAAAACAGTAAAACATAAAGTAATGTTCACAAGATTTAAAGGGATAGTTAACCCAAAAATGAAAATTCTGTCATTAATTACTGACCCTCATGTTGTTCCAAACCCGTAAGACCTTCATTCATGTTTGGAACACAAATTCAGGTATAAGATCTTTCTGATCCTGCATAGACGCCAACGCAACTGACAGGTTGAAGGTCAAGAAAGGTAGTAAGGACATCTTTAAAATAGTCCATGTGACATCAGTAGCTTCATAAAATTCAGGTTAAACCTCTGATGTCACATGGACTATTTTAATGATGTCCTTACTACCTTTCTGGGCCTTGAACATGTCAGTTGCATTGCTGACTATGGGTCAAAAAGTTCTCGGATTTCATCAAAAATGTAATTTGTGTTCTGAAGATGAACGAAGGTCTTGAACTGAAGCAATGTGAATGTATTTTGTTTCACCAAAGAAAAATTGTTCTTGAAGGCAGAATGCATGCAGTTTTATAAGCTATACTTTCATAAATCAGTTTGCCATCCTGCAGGTTTTAGCTCATTTAAAATCAACTTATGAAAAAGAAAACATATTGAAATGGTGGGAAACACTCTTTCTTTCTCTAATTTTAAGGGTAAGATGATGTAGAAACAGGGTAAGGACCCGTTTTTACAGTATTTGAGCTGCGAGTGTTGAGCCAGTCTTGCTCTCTGCTGCAGTCACGTTGAGCATGAATATTGCATGTGAATGTTGCAAGCCTCATTTGCGAATTTTTATGTCATTACCATGAAGGACGGCAGTATTTGCCGATACTGTAATTCATATGAATTGCACATATGTCCACGCAGATCATGCAACCCTATAATGACCCTGTAAAGATTATAACCATTGCGTCACTGCAGTAAATCTCACTGACTTTCTTTGTGTGCGTGTTTGTGTGTGTGGGAACAGTGACGGCGAAACAGTGCTTGCTCACTCTCGCCAGCCTAAACAGCTCCTAGCAAGTGCTTATTATTCAGCAACAACCTTTTAAATCAGCATTTATAAAACAAAACGTCACCACTAAAGTACAAAGTTAATATATGCCGTGATTCAGCTGTGTTCAGGCTCACATAATCTCGTAGCTGAAGGAACACCCACAATCACAATGGGTGACAAGTACTCATAAATAAAGCAAGCAAAATCTATAGGAACACTCTTTAATTAATGGTCGTAAATATTCACTCTACAAGGCACAAAACATGAGGCTTCACTAAAGAGGCGTTCACACTCATTGTGATTAGCAGCTGAATCATCCTTTTCCACTGAGAATTGCCAAAATCTGTGTTAATAAACAATTCGCTCCGCCCTTGAATCGAGCACATTTAGGGCTGCAAAGTGATTCCACTGGCTGAAATAACTTGGAACTCTATTGCCTCTACTTATTGCCTGATTAAGGCAAAATTGCTTTATGATGTATGAAGTCTGAACCATGTTAAACAGTAATGTATTTGAAATGATGTTAATAGAATGTATCTAAAACTAAAGATTGGTAAGTTAAACATTTCTCATTGTTTTGCTTTTAGATGTTTTTTTTTTTTTTGCAACTTAGCTATTTATCGTACCAGTTTAGCATACTGCTGGAATGGTATGCCAGCTAAAAAGAATATGTATTATGGTGCATTAAGTGCAGACTTGAATGTACTGTTTTCGGACACTTAACTGCATGTACTTTACAATTAAATAAAAATTAATTAGTTGAACTCAACTGAGTGGAACTGTTTCTCAGGGTATACTGTAGCTGACTATCTCTAAAAGTATCGATCTTGGAAGTAAAGTAGTTCATAAAGTCATTACTGCTGTGCTGTTGGGAAATGTCAATGCCTGTTGAATTTTTATTTATTTTTTTAATTAGCTACTGTATTAAATAAATACATGGGGTTGTGTTTGTTTTCTTCTAAATAAGACAAAAAAAAATAGTCAGATCTAGCAGTTTTTAGGCTTTTCTGTAGGAGAAAGTACTTTCCCTCCATGCAATACGAAATACCTCAAGTTTTGTTTTCTTCCAGCTGCGCTCCATTTTACCAGCTGCTCTCTTTAGGCTGCGAGTGTGGTCGTTATACCACGGTGTCAGACTGTTTCCCCCAATCTTCTTTAAGCATAAAGGATCAACCATATCTAAAGTGCTAGAAAAGAAAGAGTTCATACCATCTGTTACATCATCAAATTTTTCTGAGCTATTCAATGTCATTAACATCAATTCCATGTGACAGTGTTAAAATCTAGAAAATGATTTTGACAATGAATAGGTCCTGACACATGTTGTCTAACCCCAATAGAGTTCAGAATGTCTATAAATGAGGATCCCAATGCATCTTTTCCATTTTCAACATGGATATTAAAATCATCAACAATTAGTTATTACATAAGTTGTTACAATAAGAATTTTCTTAAAAGGCACAATATGTACATTTTCACCGCTAGAGGGCACATATTCAAAACAAACAAAGAACCAAAGGTGTAGTTTCATGACGCCTTGATTGAGTGTAGATTCATGGGAGTATTTGTCTACATCCCCACAGCCATTGCAATCCGTCTGGACTTTGCTTATTGCTTATTTCTCTGGATTTAAACATTATTCGAAACATTTGGTGTAATGAAAGTACACAAGTCAGCAAAATATACAGTATGTCACAAAAGTGAGTACAGCCCTCACATTTCAGCAACAATTTTATTATATTTTCTCAAGGAATAATACTATAGAAATTAAACTTGGATGTATTTTAGAGTAGTCAATGTGCAGCTTGTAAAGCAGTATAGATTTACTGTCCTCTGAAAATTGCTTAACATACAGCCATATGTAATTGAACTTGTCCAAAGTGTTAACATATTGTGTTAGCACCATTGTTATCTGGCACTGCCTTAGTTATCCTGGGCATGGAATTGACCAGAGCTGCACAGGTTGTTGCTGGGATCCTCTTCCACTCCTCACCGAGCTGCTCGACATTAGACACATGGTGCTTCTCAACCTTACGCTTGAGGATGCCCCACAGGTGCTTAATAGGGTTTAGGTCTGGAGACATACCTGGCCACCCCATCACCTTCACCTTCAGCTTCCTCAGCAAGGCCTAGTTTCTGGAGGGAAGGCATCATGTTCTGCTTCAGAATGTACAGTACATAATGGAATCCATGTTCCCTCAATGAACTGCAGCTCCCCAGTACCAGCAGCACTCATGCAGCCTCAGACCATGATGCTACCACCACCATGCTTGACTTTAGGCAAGACACAATTTTCTTGGTACTCCTCACCAGGGCATCGCTACACATGCTGGACACCATCTGAGCCAAACAAGTTTATCTTAAAGTCTCATCAGACCATAGGACATGGTTTCAGTAATTCATGCTCTTGGACAGCAAACTGTTTGCGTGATTTATTGTGAGCCAGCTTCAGATGAGGCTTCCTTCTGGGACGACGCCTATGCAAACTGACTTGTTGCAGTGTGCGGCGTATGGTCTGAGCACTGACAAGCTGACCTTCTAGTTCTGCAACCTTTAAAGCAATTCTGGCAGCACTCGTGCATCTGTTTTTTGAAGCCAGGTTCTGCACCTGACGCACAGAATGAGTGCTCAACTTCGTTGATCGACATTTGCAAGGCCTGTTCCGAATGGAACCCATCTTGGAAAACCTCTGTATGACCCTGACCACTGTAGTGTAACTCGGTTAAAGGGTGTTACTGAACCTCTTTGTGGAGAGCAACAATTCTAATTCTCAAATCCTCAGAGAGTTCTTTGATATGAGATGCCATGTTGAACATCCAGTGGTCAGTATGTGAGAATTGTACTTAAAGCACCTAATTTTAACTGCTCTAATACAAGATACACAACTTTGTATGGTCCTGTCAAGCAGATAAAAACATAAACATGATGAATAGGACAAGTGGCTTTGCATGGTTAAACAACACATTGTTGTTACCACTTAGGGTGTACTCACATTTGTTGCCAGCTATTTTGACAATAATGGCTGTATGTTGAGTTATTTTCAGAAGACAGTAAATCTATACTGCTATACAGTACAAGCTGGACATTGACTACTCTAAAATATATCCAAGTTTCATTTCTATAGTATTGTCCCTTAAGAGGATATACTAAAATGGTTGCTGAAATGTGAGGGGTGTACTGTATAACACTGTTCTAGCGGTTTTCGGATCTTACATATTCTGCTTTTAATGTTATTTTATAAAACATATGTAATGAGCCCAATTTATGCATTAAGGAGGTATGTATGCATGGAAAATAATAACTTGATTTAAATTCTGTGATGTGTCAATTCAGTGCTTTTGGGGGATTTTGCCCCAAAATACTATTTGCAAAATTCGTTTGTTGAATTCACCTTATAGTATTGGGAAGACTGTTGATGCAGCATCCATCCAAAAGCCCTCCATCTCTGTCTGATTCCCCCCACTCGGTAAGAAAGCGTGGGCAGGCCAGGCACGTGTGTAAAGGTGAACTTCATCCATCATCTGAAACTGTTGCAGTGCATGAAGACACATTAGTTACAGCAGCAGTGACCAGTGATCAGGACTGTCACAGGCACTAATGTCTGCAAAATGATACCATCCGCATTACTGATGAACACATGGCAGAGATGTTACTAGAAGACATCCGACAACAAAGTACGGGCTTGAGTTGGATGGGTGAGAGTGGTGGAGGGCAATTCAAAGGGTAGCTACTGCAGCCTCAGGGCCAACATAACTTCCCTCAAGCCATGCAGATCCTTAATGGAGGACACTGCCAGAGGCCTTTTACATGAATCATTCATGACCCATAAACACTGCACCACGACTTCACACCTCTCCACATGCACAACCACACACATCTGCATGGCTACAACAGTTCTTACACACAGTGTAAAGAATCAATTCTGTTCATTTTCTAGAGTTTTGTATCCTTACTGTGTCTTTATTGACCTTGTATACAGGACTGAATGAAATAATATAAGGCAATGGGTGAGATGCGCTTACAACTGTAACTGTACTGCATTTGAAATTTGACACTGGTCATCATGACACTGGTCTTTAATTAGTCAGGCTTTCAGACTCATTTTATGCAGTGGAGCTTACAGCATTGCACTGGGAGTTCAGCATGAGATTTCTGTCAGACAAAATGAGGATAATTAAAAGAGGATATGAATAAAAGCTCAAAGCATCTATTTTAAATATCTCTGATCTTTACGTCTGGATAAAAATGCTGCAGAATAACTATATTGTCTCACTATCCCCTGTGCACATCTGGTGTGGATATCTGTCCAGCCGACATGAATTATCCGTGACTCAAGACCAATCCAAACAGCACAGGGGCCCAAAACCTGATCTCGTTGCCACAGGCCATTTCATTTGATTCTCTCTCCATCCATTTTTTTACCAAATCATTTAAGCAGTTTTGGGAAACAGAAAAAAGAAGGGAAAAAAAACAGAAATGTTGTAATCCATTTTGTCCAGCAATCCTCTCAGCATCACAGTCATAATCTGCTGGACGGATGAAAGGGTGTGTATATCTCTTCACCTCACTCTGCCTCTCAAATTCCTGTTGGAAACGTCACCAACGTGTTTTTAATGACGTTACTGTTTCTTAACACTTCATAACAAATGCGCAACTACATGTATTTAAATACATGACACACTGTCTATCTATCTATCTATCTATCTATCTATCTATCTATCTATCTATCTATCTATCTATCTATCTATCTATCTATCTATCTATCTATCTATCTATCTATCTATCTATCTATCTATCTATCTATCCATCCTGACCTGCGCTTAAACTCCGAACTGTTTTAAGACAGTTTAATTTCTGCATTTTTTCGCATTCATAGCAAGCATTTTGAGAGATGTTTTGACAATTCTGAGCCACCGTGACATTCTGTTTGTGACAAATTTTGATGAATACGAAAAAAGCCATGATAAAATCTGTGTTTATTTACTGTATTCAACAAAGGTCAAAATATACAAGGAGAAGCATTGTGAAAAGTAATACCACAATCCTAGATATCCTATCTGGACGGGGTGAATTTCTCTTCAAAGTACTTCAAAGTTAAAAGTTGTCACTTTCTGATTCACGAACAAACAGAAAACATTTGTTTTTTAAATCGGGCTACGCTTTGTGTTTTTGACTAATCAAAAGGAGCAAGTTCATAAGGCTCATTTGCCGGTTCATAGAGTCATTTGTTAATTAAGCTGATTACACTGGGTTAGCTGGGTACACTGATTACATTCAAATTTTATAATGGGATGATTTTGAGCTGGTAGATGCTTAGTCGTAGGTGGCAGGTGCCATTTTTATTCAACGGCAAATAACATGAGTATCCAAAAACATTCACAATTTTTTCAAGTATATCATTTCCGCAAAGTTCTCTTTTTAGAAGTAGGCCTATGCTAAAGCAAGGCCATAACCACATCTAAAACATTGGGGGTAACCAACTATCTCTGTCTCTGTCTCTCTCTCTCTCTGTCTCTCTCTCTCTCTCTCTGTCTCTCTCTCTCTCTCTTCCTCTATATACATACAGTCAAGCCCAAAATTAATCATACCCCTGGCAACTTCTGACTTAAAGTTACTTTTATTCAACCAGCAAGTTTTTTTTTATTATTAGAAATGACACAGATGTCTCCCAGAAGATAATAAGACGATGTACAAGAGGCATCATTGTGGAAAAAATTATTACTCATCTTTTATTTGCATTTGAACAAAAAGTGGCATGTCCAAAATTATTCATACCCTTCTCAATAATCAATAGAAAAGCCTTTATTGGCTATTACAACAATCAAATGCTTCCTATAATTGCTCTCCAGCTTTTTGCATGTCTCCACTGGTATTTTTGCCCATTCATCTTTAGCGATGAGCTCCAACTCTTTCAGGTTGGAGGGTCTCCTTGCCATCACCCTGATCTTTAGCTCCATCCACAGATTCTCAATTGGATTTAAGTCAGGACTCTGGCTGGGCCACTGCAAAACGTTAATGTTTTTGTCTGCTAACATTTCTTCACCACTTTTGCTGTGTGTTTTGGGTCGCTGTTGTGCTGAAATGTCCACTGGTGCCCAAGGCAAGTTTCTCTGCAGACTGCCTGATGTTGTTGTTGAGAATTTTTATGTATTTCTCCTTTTTCATGGTGCCGTTTACTGTGATTAGGTTCCCTGGTCCACCGGCTGAAAAACACCCCTAAAACATTAGGTTTCCACCACCATGTTTGACAGTGGGTATGGTGTTCTTAGGGTTGAAGGCTTCTCCTTTTTTACATTTACATCATTGTGGCCAAACAATTATTTTTTTGTTTCATCTGAGCATAAAACAGAAGACCAGAAGTCTTCCTCTTTGTCCAGATGAGCATTTGCAAAGGCCAAGCGGGCTTTTGTGTGCCTTATCTGGAGAAGTGGTGTCCTCCTTGGTCTGCGTTTATGGAACCCAGCGGTGTGCAGTGTCCGCTGGACTGGACTGCCTTGAGATGTTGCCACCAGCAGAGCCCAGATTCATCAGGATGGCCTTGGTGGTGATCCTTGGATTCTTTTTTACCTCTCTCACTATCCTCCTGGCCAGCACAGGTATCACTTTTGGCTTCCGACCACGTCCTCTGAGATTTTTCACAGTGCGGCACGTCTTGTATTTTTTAATAATACTTTGCACTGTAGCCACTGGAACTTCAAAACATTAAGATGTGGTCTTATAGCCCTTTCCTGACTTGTGAGCAGCCACAATGCGCAGCCGCAGGTCCTCAGTGAGCTCCTTTGTCTTAGCTATGACTGTCCACAAAACAACAGCAAAGAGCTTCTGTTTTTCACCTGTTGAGTTCATTAAAACAGCTGTTCCCAATGAATCAGGGTAATTAGGATGCTTTAGAACAGCTTGGACTATTTGGAATGGTATAGAACTTTGGATTTCCCCATAGACTGTGACAGTTTGTACAGGGTATGAATAATTTTGAACATGCCACTTTTTGTTCAAATGTAAATAAAAGCTGAGAAATATTTTTTTCCACAATGATGCCTCTTGTACATTGTCTTATTATCTTTTGGGAGAAGCCTGTGTCATTTCCGGTCAAAAAAAAAAAAAAAACTTGCTGGTTGAATAAAAGTAACTAAGTCAGAATTTGCCAGGGGTATGAATAATTTTGGGCTTGACTGTATATATATGAAAACGATGATGCATGTTTAGTCATGTGACGCATATTGTACCAGACATCTATGTTTATACCGGTAATTGTGCCTGTTGTGTGCTATTCACTTTCATGCTGTTGCTAAAGATATTTATTTTTTGTACAGCTCATATTACAGTCCTAAAAAAATGACAGAAAATTTTGTCACAATTGCTGTCCTGCAGCAAAACATGAGGGCAGTTGCATTTTAGATCAAACATGAGTGGGCACGACATGGATGCATGTCAGTGCATGATATTTCTGTAAATAAAATGATTCTGCCAGAAGAATTATGTGAAAACATATTATGTCTGTTCTATCTGTATCACCTCAGGCAGCTTTTATGAGGTTTTACACATGTGCAGTAGGGCGAATTTAACGTTTCCCAATATATCAGTGTGGATAAGAAACTTTTGGAAAACGCTTAAAAACGCTAACGTGGACGGAAAGCAATTTAAAATTAAAATTGCGTGTTACACTTTATTTTGATCGTCCACTTTAGACATTCTACTAACTTTAAGTAACTTTGCAACTAAATGTCAACTAATTATCATTAATTTGCAGCTACATGTCTACTATCTCTCAGAATAGAATGTTAGGTTAGGTTTAGGGTTTGTAGAATGTTGTAGACCTATCAAAATAAAGTGTTAGAAGATATTAAGCAGACAGTCTACTAATACTCTAATGACTACTAGATGACATGCAGTTGCAAAGTTACTTACTGTTAGTAAAATGTTTAAAGTGGACTATCAGATTAAAGTGTTACCAAATTACGCTTTTAATTGTATCTGGATTAATGTAGATGTAGCCTTACTTTAAACACACCAGTCACACACAAAGATCGAAAAATGCACTGTGGATACATAGACACATTCAGGAGCACAGAAACTTCCTGTTAATGCTGCTCTGCGACTTTTATTAATAAAATAGCTTCAATATTAAATCACTATATTTCACAGCAACAAGGAAGTAAAAGAGCTGTTTTTGAAGTAAACTCACAGCTTCATTGTTTGTAGAGAGAAATGCACAGATGCGGGTAATTCATACATACCACTTTCATCTCTCTCTTTCAAAATGGCCATATTTAAAAAAAGAAAGAAAAAATAGTTTGCATCACTGGATATAGCTGTTGGTCATTTAACATTCCTATTGTACAACCTACAACCGTTGTCTGATATAATTTGCAAAAATAAATAAATAAATAAATAAATAAATAAATAGTAAACCCCGCCTACTTTGATTTAATTGGCCATCTTAATTATTTTGACATTGACAAGTGCTGTTAGAATGCTGAGGCAAACCAGGCTGAAAATACGGCGTTCACAATAGCCAGCTTCACTGCCCAAAGATTCAAGCAACAGGAAATTCCTTCTGCTGTACTGTATTTTATTAGCTCTTAGCAACAGTTTTGGGTAGGTGGAGGTAAAGGGTAAATTGTTATGATCGCTTTTATAAGGGTCAGGCATTTTAGAATAAAAACATATTCACATATATACAAAAATCATATATTTGTATTAAACGTATTTGGGCATTTTAAGTGGAGCTACGCAGCAGCAGCAGCATCCATGAGGAGAGCAAGTGTTTGCAGTGTCCCAGAGGAAATATCACTGAACGGAATTCCCTCGCGCACAAACCCATATTAGTGCACGCACGGGGTCATTTAGCGCATCAGCTGACCGACGGAGTGCTGCTGCACAAGCTGAGGAAAACTGCAGCGCATCCGCACGACGCACAGAATACCAATCAGCTCCAGTCACCTCTCTCTCTCTCTCTCTCTCTCTCTGTGGCTTAGCTACTGGTGAAAGTGACTCCAGAGAAATTTAGCATTACATCACTTGCTCACAAAAGGATCCACTGCACTGAATGGGTGCCGTCAGAATGAGAGTTCAAAAATTTCGGCAAATATATGAACCCTCTCTCATTAAAATTCATATATTTATTTAGATGTGTTCTGTATTGTTTTAACTGATCTGTGCATATTTTTCTCTTGCATTTGAGATTTGAGACTTTTTCACTGGGGAAAGCAATATTACGGACTCATCCCATATGGTTTGCTGTTGGTCAATGAAATACATCTTATTTTTCTTGAGCACTGACAGTCTATTTGCTTGGTATGTCTTCTGTAATGCTTTTATAGCATTGAACTCAGATACAGCTTGAGATCAACTCACAGCCTTGAAGTTGATATCGGATCCCTTTGCTTAATCCTATGACATTTAGTCTACACAGGGTCTTATACAAATCCTGCACTGGCTGGTTGTCTGTTCCATATCCTCTTTGTGTGCTCAGTGCTTTGATCAGCCTCTAGCCATAATCATATAATACTTTCAAAGGATGCCACCTGCTGGTTAATTTTCTGAACGATGATCCCATGCAATTCATACAGCTCAGAAAATATCAAGTCATTAATTGATCAAAATCATGTGGATTCAATTAAATCAAATGCTGTGAGAGATATCTACAAATATCTATTCCCAAATAGGTTTGCTAATGCATTCAATTGAATGTATAGCAGTGCTAATGTGTAGTTTTCCGATTTAAAAAAAGGCTTGACTGGATTTCGTTTCACCTGCTGGCTTGATTTTGTCCATGCATCGGTTTATATCCCACAGGCAAAACAAAGCCTTGATCTCTTTTCATGGTCAGGAATATCTGATGACGCGGATTACAAGCGAAACCATTCCAAGAGTCAATGTTTTGGGCTAAGCTTCTTAGGGAGTCACAGAGGGCCCGTGCCAGAAATGATCTTTGCTGTTAGATTAGTGCTTGTGGCAAAACTGTGACTTGGTTAACTTCATAACAGATGCACACATGCAGTTCCTACAGGAAGGCTGTCCTTTTCTTGAACCCATAATAATATGCAATGCATTTAGAAGGAAAAAGTCTTGATTTTTATTTGTATTTATTCATGATATTCTTGCCTGTAATGTAAGACAGTGCTACATGGAGCCGAGAGGAAGGCTGATCAGTCTTGCAGTGGCAAACCACGTGTAACAAATGTCCCTTCAGACGTATTTGAAAATTCAAGTTTTTGATGTGATTTACAATTATGAGTATAAGAAAAGTCAGCATAATGTTAAGCAGGTGTTAAAATATAAAGGCCTGGTTTCACAGACAGGGCTTAGACTAAACCAGGATTAGGCCATAGTTCAATTAGGACATATAAGTAATTTTGCAAAACATGCTTAGAAAAAAACATTACTGTGCATCTTGAGATAAAAAAAGGCACTGACATATTTTTAAGGGGCAGTTCATCCAAAAATTTAAATTTGTGTAGGTGACTTTGTTTCTTCAGTAGAACACAAACAAAGATTTTTAACTGAAACCGTTGCAGTCTGTCAGTCATATAATGGCAGCCAATGGGACCCACGGCTTTGAGAGTCAAAAAAACATACACAGACTAAACCAAATTGAACTCTGTGGCTCATGTCGATAGATTGAGGTCCTAACATATTAAACAGTCGGTCTGTGCAAGAAACTGAACAGTATTTATATAATTTTTAACCTCTGATCCACCACAATGTCTAACTGCCCTGAGAACATTCACAACAGCCGCCGCATAATGCGTCAATGCGTGCTCGGAAGCGATCTGCTGGGAGTATACGTCACTCATTGTTAACACAGAGAGATTGTGGGTACAACGGCCACTCAAAATGGTAATTACTTGTGCTTATCTTGATTACTGCAACAAATTAAAAACTAAAAGATTACGTTTGCTTCCACAAACTCATCCGGGAGTGCTGACTTTTGACCGATTTTTGAGCCTGATCGACTGAAGTTATGGTTGCTTGCTCTTCGTCACGCGCCAGCTGTTGTGAATGTGCTCAGAACAGTTGGAAATTGCAGTGGTTCAGAGGTAAAAAATTCTATAAATACTGTTCAGTTTTTAGCACAGACCGATTGTTTTGTGTGTAAAAGGATTAGTTCACGTTCAGAAAAAACTCCCATCTCAATTTTGTCTCCTACTTCAAAATCGTCCTACATTGTCGCTGTTTTACCTTTTTCTGATCTTCTTTGTATGTTCACTTTGTAAACACTGGGTCAGTACTTCTGCAGTGATGAAGAATGATTTTGAAGTTGGGTAAGAAAACGAGATGGAAGTTTTTCAACATACCCTAACTGTATCGACCGGGATCATACAGACTACAAATGCGCATTTGAGGTTAAAAAGTATATAAATTTTCAATTAGTTTGAAAAATAATCGATCGTTTCACTAGATAAGACCCTTCTTCCTCGACAGGGATCGTTTAGAGTCCTTTGAAGCTGCATTTAAACTGCATTTTGGAAGTTCAAACTTGGGGGCACCATACATATCCACTATATGGAGAGAAATCCTGAAATGTTTTCCTCATAAAACATAATTTCTTTATGACTGAAGAAAGAAAGACAAGGGGATGAGTACATTATCCGTAAATTTTTGTTCTAAAAGTAAACTAATCCTTCAAGACCTTAATGTATCGTCACGTGCCGCAGAGTTCAATTTGGCTTTGTCTGTGTATGTTTTTTTGACTCTCAAAGCCGTGGGTCCCATTGACTGCCATTATATGACTGACAGACTGCAACGGTTAAAAATCTTCGTTTGTGTTCTACTGAAGAAACAAAGTCACCTACATCTTGGGTGCCCTGGGGGTAAGCAGATAAACATCAAATTTTCATTTTTGGGGGAACTATCCCTTTAAGATTCCATCATTGCAAGTTTCTTTCATTTTAAACAGCTCAGATTTACATTTTAGTCTAGTCACAAGCAAACGTTCAGTCTGTCTCAACATTTTGAAAAATACCAGTGTCAGCTGACTATTTTTGATCTTTCTCAATACCCACAAAAAGGGATTTTTTTTTTAAATTATAGAAAATACCTTTTACTTTAAATCAGAGCTGTCAGTTGAAGTTGTTTCCTTTAATGTGGAAGAAAGTACCAGCAGTCCCAGAGCCAGATCAATTCCACAAAACACTGCTGGACCAACACTGAGAATAACAACTTCCACTTCTGAAAAACACAAGCACAGGATCATGACATTTACTGTTGATGACATTCATACGTCACAGAATATAAATCTGAAATTCACTGCATTTGCATAAAAAGCTGTGCCTCACCTCATGTTTTGGTTGCACAGTTGTTCTGGAGAGCTGTGTGGTAAGCAATGAAGCTGTAAATGTCTCCCTCTTCTGGTGAGAACTTCAGAATGGAGAAGATGTTGAAGGTTAAAAGCTGGTACTTAACAGAGTGAACTTAAAAATCCTTTGTGGAAAAAAGTGTCTTTAATTGTATTGAATATAAACATGTAATGAGTGTCAATTAATAAAAGTATGTTTCTTAAAGTGTACACTTTCATGACTGCTTCTTACACTGAAGTATACTTAAAAAAGAGTATTTGAATAATATAAAAATAAAAAATATTACCTTGAAGTACATTTTAAATCATTGTATTTTAATAATCTTTACTTGTGTTTGAAGAAGTTCACTTATTTTGATGTGTTCAATGAAATACTGAATGCAAAGTTCTTGATTATAATTTTAAATGTCATGTTAGTCAATGCTACTTTTAAAATTAAGAGATTTTCGTAGTATACTTTAGTTATATGCAAGTGAGTACATTCGGCATACACTATTTCAATAGAAGTAATCATGAAATTGCATATAAAGATGTACTTAAGTCAGTAGATCAAAAACAGGCTTAAGTTCAACTAATTCCATTTTAAACCTTGCAATTAAGTGTATGAATACATTACGTTCAGTTCACACTTAAAGGGTTAGCTCACCCAAGAAAAATTGTGTCATTAATAACTTATCCTCATAAGACCTTCGTTTATCTTTGGAATACAAATTAAGATGTTATTGATTAAATCCAAGAACTTTCTGACCCTCCATAGACAGCAAGGGTCCTACCAAGGTGAAGGCACAGAAACGTAGTAAGGACGTCGTTAAAATAGTCAGTGGTTCAACTGCAGTTTTACCAAGCTAAGAGAATTCTTTCTTGTGCCCCCCAAAAAAACTTAAATTACGACATTATTCAACAATTCTTGTCCTCTGCATCACCCTAATGCTATTTTAGGAAGTATCAAAATAGGAAAACAAAGACTCTAATGTTCAGTCTTACATCCAAACACAGCACACCAGGATTGCTTACGAGACATTGTTGGCCTTACAGCTGCTCGAGCGCAGAGAATATGGAGGACAGCGTACAACTGAAGACAACTCGCTGAGGGTGGAAACTATGGCAATGTAGGACTGTCACTCAGTGGTCGTGGGCGGAGCCTAAACAATGTGACATCACACTGCTCTGAGAACCAAAATGCCACATTTTTATCATTGTATGGCGGTTGTGTTCACACACTACCAACACACGTCTAAACACCACGCAAAAATGGATTTAGCATAAAATTTGCCCTTTAATATGGACTATCCTTTTAAATTATGCCTATTATTTCCATAACAAATGTAATTAGTTTTACATTCTTTACATTATAAACCTTTACCTGTTTGCTCTGTTGGTTGGTTATAGCTTTAACAGATGCAGTTTGATTTTCCATGTTCCGTTAAGGAAACACCAAATTCAACAAATCCAGCAAAGCAGACAAGATCTGCAAAATCAGGCCCTGTCGATACTGCTGCTGTACATGTCTGTTAAAATCTGCATGACACAACTCCTCAGATAACAAATTGGTTTAGGGCCAGATCTGGCTGAGTTTCGTCAAAAGCAGTTTGTAATTTGGCAGGGGGTTAAAAATGGTTACAACGCCGGAAGCAGGTCAAAACAAGTAACAAGGGCACTTCCGTCACGATTTGGTCAGTTACCCGGATGCGTGTCCATTGGAGATACTCGGATGTAAACAACAGCATGGATTGCATGGTTAATATACTACTGAACACGTAGTTCTGCTAACTTATGCTGTCTAAACCAAGGAAAAAATGTGTGCCCTGCTGAAAAAAAAAAAAAAAACAGCATATGCTGGTATGTTTTGGTGCTGGGATGCTGGTTTTAGCTGGTTTATGCTGGTCCTTTGCTGTTTTTTGCTGGTTTATGCTGGTCCTTGACCAGCAACATGACCAGCATAAACCAGCAAATGACCAGCATCCCAGCACCAAAACATACCTAACCAGTATATGGTGTTTTTTTCAACAGGGTTGCTGCTAAGTCAGCAGTAAAGGGCGCAATATTTTGACAAACTAAGGTTAACAGGCAGTAAAGATACGTACAAGCAGTATTAATTAACCTACCTTCACCTAACATGCATCGTGACAACACACCTTAATCTTCTTTATATACTATGCTACTAACTTTCTACGACATACTTTGCTTTTGTTCGTTTTAAAAGCAGCTCATGCATGCTAATAATGATTGATTTACCTTATTGAAGAAGGAATTGAGAGTGAAAAGAACACAAACAGCGTTTTCTGTAATAACAAATGTAGGCCTTCTCAAATATGTGCTCACGTGTTTATTCACGTGTCTGAAATCGTATCCATAATCAATTTATAATCTTAATCTTATCTCAAAGTCCAAAAGCCTCGGAAAACATTATCTTGATCAGGCTCGCTTTATGTTCTTCTTTCTGGCCACAAGGTGGCACCACATCCACTAGACACTAGAACAATCACTTCTGGTCATGCTGGTGCCCATTTGCTTGGAGTTGCTCTCAAGTCCATTCAGGTTCTTCACGCTGTTCTACACATAAACAATCTCATGGCGTAGGTTTCATTTGAACATTAGGGGGACACATTACTCACTGCTGACCCCATAGACTGTAAAAAAAATGACCCTGACAGCATTATTCTGTACTTACGTTTCAGGGTAAACATTCTCCCAGCCGGCATTTCAACGTTGATTCACCGTTGAAACAACGTCAGGTACCATGGTTGGATCAACGGTGAAAAACCTTTCGGATTTGCAAAAATTTTCAACGTTGATATTGTGACGTCTTTTCAACGTGGAAGTAACAACGTTGATTCACCGTTGAAATTGCGACTTTGTTTCACCCTTTTACCTTTCGGGTTATGGTCATCTGTCGACGTTGAATCAACGGTGAATAACCTTTCGGATTTGCAAAAAATTTCAACGTTGATATTATGACGTTGATTCACCGTTGAAATAGCGACTTAGTTTCACTGTCTTACTTACCTTTCAGCAACGGTAAATACACAACTGTACGTTCAATTACAACCAGTTTGCATTTAGATCAACCCTGTACATACTTATTATTTAAAAAAACAAATGGCTAGCAGCAATGGGTTTACTGTCAACTTCAAGAAACTAACACATGATCAATATTATAAAACAAGTTTTATTTTGGAAACATACACTGTATAAATCAAAATAAAAACCTGTCGAAAACATTTTCCAAAAACAATACAAACACATTAATTCTGCTCACATGTTATTGTAGCCCAGTTTGTGATGAATACAAAGTAATCAGACTTTAGACATTATACACTACCACTCAGAAGTTTCTCACAGTAAAATTAAAACAAATGTTTTTTAAAGTCTCTTCTGCTCACCAATCCAAAGAACAGAAAAATTAAATAATATATTTGTACTATTTAAAATGTTTTTTATTTGAACATATTTGAAAATGTAATTTAATCCTGTGATGTCAAAGCAGAATTTGTATCATTACTCATGATCAAGTCACATTAACCTTCAGAAATCATTCTAATATTCTGATTTGCTGCTCAAAAAAAAAAATGTTGGAAACAGCTCAGTAGAATTCTTTCAGTTTGCTTTGATGAACTGAAAATAAAACAATTTATCTGATATAGAAATCTATTGTAATATTATAAATGTCTTTATTATCACTTTTGATCAATGTAAAGCATCCTTGCTAAATAAAAGTTTTGAAGTATAGTATATAATTTTACAAATGATTTTTATTTCAAGTAAATGCTAATCTTTGGATCTTACTATTCATCAAAGAATCCTGAAGGAAAAAAAATCTACTGCTTAAATATTGATAATAATAAATGTTTCCTGAACAGCATATTAGGATGATTTCTAAAAGTTCATGTGACACTGATGACTGGAGTAACAGGAATAAATTACATTTTAAAGTATTTTAAATAATATTAAATATTATTTTAAATAACACAAATATTATAAAGCAGAAGGAAATTATTTAATAATAATAAAAAAACCTTACTGTTCAAAAACTTTTGACTCGTAGTGTATTTTTTTCAGATACTGAAAAAAAAACACACAGATGTCAGGGTTTAAACTTCTCCAAATTCCTAGACCCCAGAAGGTTAAAGACTCAAAAGTTTTTGAGCAATAACATGCATATTTTGCGCTGCACAAGAGAAACCACTTGAACTCTTATTTGGTGGTTAACTATGGTTCTGTGAAAACAGGTTTACAAATGTGTCTCATTATAAGAGATGTGTACATTTGTGCAGTGCAAATGGGCAAAAGACTTTGAGAATGGAACCTGCAACAAGAAACCATGTCGTGGTGAAGGGATCAAAAAGCAATCGCCATAAAATTCTTTATGCAGGAAATATCTTAAATGAAATGTATTTATTATTTTAAGCCAAAATGTTTCTTCAAATTCTGATAAAAACAACAGCCTTGTGCATATATCATGGTTGTGCTTCAGGTGATCTTTGAAAGAGTCCCAGCTCTAGGTCCTTTCTGATGCTGTCCTCTCCTCTCTCCCCCACTTGTGTGCTTTTTGTGCTGTCCTGCATAAACAAAGACACCAAAAATAACATTTCATAAAATACCAGTGTTGATACTGTTAAATATCTTTAACTGAAAACACTCAATTCAAAAAAATCTTGTACAATATTTTTACTTTACAGTCCAATAACAGTGGAGTTGGAAACAAAGTGCACAACATGAACACATTTTGACGTATTCAGATTAAAGTTTAAAACAACATGGTTTTCACAATTCTAACAAAACAGTATAC
Source organism: Garra rufa (assembly GCF_049309525.1). NCBI lineage: Eukaryota > Metazoa > Chordata > Actinopteri > Cypriniformes > Cyprinidae > Garra > Garra rufa. The sequence goes on from NC_133375.1 coordinate 10,598,380, forward strand.
TTAGTGAAACAAGTAAAATCATATTGAGTACATTTGTATTACATTACATAAACTTATGACAAAAGATCAATGAATCTCTACCAGAACTGACAGTGCAAAGTAGCAGATGAACAATTCCTTACCAAACTGCCAAAAAGCTGGATCCTTAATGACTCTACAAGGAGAAAGAATAAATGGTTTACTGAAATTTTCTTAAAAAGATGTTTTTCGTTTTAAACCATTCCTTTAAACAATCTTAATTAATTTTAATTAAAGATATTTGCCATTATATGATATTCAGAAAAGAAAGATAAAGTATGTCATCTTTAGGACTGTTATTATAGGATTAAAATGCAGTACACATCTGCAGTAATGCATGGCATTTATATCGAAAAATGTGAATCTCTAAAAGACATTAACAAATACTAGCAACACACAACAACACCAGATATATAACGTTATACGACCAGATGAGCTAACATTGCTAGCGCGCTAAATGCGATTAGCTTCTAACTTTTGCTGTCTGTGATAATAAAGCAGCACAAACACACACTCAAGTATTTAACTTCTACAGTTTACATGTCCTTTACCAATTTGTAAACTCTTGTACTATTTTTTTTTAAAGGTAATAATAAATACTTATTGTATTACCTGATTTAGCCAGTGCTGTATGTTTTCAGGGACTCGCAGCTCACGTCTATTTCCTCTGTGTTCCGGTTTTTGTTCTCCCTTGGGATCTCACAATTCAAATACGCTCAAAATAAAAATATAATAGGAAAATTCGGGACCAACTGAATAATTTCGGTAAGCAGCAGCTCTCATACAGTCTACGCAGCTCACAGCCTCAGAAGAAAATGCGGTAACGGTCGATTTTTTTTAAATTACAACAGCGCGCGCAGTTTCACCTGTCAGTTTCCTGAATGACAGCCAGATGAACCAATCATGATCAAAGCAGTAAGGTAAAACAACCAATAGGAATTGTTTCAGCATGTGGTAGCGAAATGTATTTAGTTTTATTGTTGGTGATTATTATATTTAAATACACTTACATTTTATAATAAGTTTCATGAAATAATAATGTTCATAATCATTTAAAAGGCAAACATTTATTTGTATGCTGAATCTTATGTTGATTTATAAGTTAACCTTGTTAATAATAATAATTATTATTATTATTAATTTAAACACTTGCTTTTGAAGGCATATATAACCATTTAGCATTCAAAATTTTATTAAAGTTGTTTTACCGTTGAAACAACAACCGACCTAATTTCAAATAAATTTCAACGTTGAATTTCGGTCATGTGTTGACTGATCTTCAACCATTGAGCATTCAACGTCACATCAACGTTGTTTCACTGTTGAAACAACAACTGACCTTATTTCAACCAAATTTCAACGTTGAAGGTCGGTCATGTGCCGGCTGGGCTGTCAATGTGTCATGTTACCCATTCATAAGAACTACATTAATCCACATCTGTCAAACAACTGCATCTGTTTTCATTTACTCTGAACTCCTTATACCCTCTTCTGAGAAAAATAGCAATATTTACCATGTTAGCTGTGTTTTATTACTGGGGTTATTAAGTAATATTACAAATAAAATGAGATGAGCAAGTCATTATGCCTTTACTTTTTATTTAACACGTAATAAATTATTTAAACAAACTCTATGCCACAGGAGATAAAAATAATAATAATAATAAGCTGTGAGCTCCTGTAGACCAGCAGCTCATAGTAAAATTAGATAATTGACCTTGAAGGCTTTATTTAGCATTGACCTGAATAATATATTTTACATAAAAGACATTTGCATATAGTCCACAAGAGAAAATAATAGTTGAATTTGTAAAATGACCCCATTACTCTTGATTCTTAATACTGTGTTGTTACCTGATAGATCAACAGCTGTTTTTTTTTTTTTTAGTGATAGTTTGTTTACCTGTTTATGAGTGCCTTGTTTGTCCTGAACAGTTAAACTGCCTGCTGTTCAGAAAAATCCTTCAGGTCCCCACAAATTCTTTGGCTTTTCAGTATTTTTGTGTATTTGAACCCTTTCCAATAATTGAGATCCATCTTTTCACACTGAGGGACTTATATGCAACTATTACAGAAGGTTCAAACGCTCACTGATGCTCCAAAAGGAAAAATGATGCATTAAGAGCCAGGGGGTGAAAACTTTTGAACAGAATTAAGGTGAGTTCATTTTTCTTATTTTGCCTAAATGTCATATTGTTTTCATTTAGTACTGCCCTTCAGAAGCTACATAAGGTACTTACAGGTTTCCCAGAAGACAAAATAAGTTATATTTACACATCTTAAAATTCAAAAAGTTTTCATGGCATGTTGTGTTTTCTTCTGAAGAAGCATCAGTGAGCGTTTGAATCTTCGGTAATAGTTGCATGAGTCCCTCGGTTGTCCTCAGTGTGAAAAGATGGATCTCAAAATCATACAGTAATTGATAGAAAGGGTTCAATTGCACAAAAATGCTGAAAAACCAAAAAAAATTGTGGGACCTGAATAATTTTTCTAAAGAACAGCAGGCAGTTTAACAGTTCAGGGCAAACAAGGAATTCATGAACAACTATCACTTAACAAAAAAACACAGCTGTGTATCATTCAGTAACAACATAGTATTAGGAATCAAGAGTATGTAAACTTTTGAATGGGGTCATTTATTATAAATTCAATTATTATTTTCTCTTGTGGACTATATGTAAACATCTTTTATGTGAAATATCTTATCCAGGTCAGTACTAAAAAAAAAAAAAATAACATGCATTTTGCATGATCCCTCTTATTTTGGTAAAATAATTAACATTTATGTATATGTAATATACATATATAGGTATATGTAAACTTTTGACCTCAACTGTATGTATATATACATTTTAAATATTAATAAAAACTACAACAGTATCTAAATGATTTTAAAATAACGCTGCTTTGTATTCATAATCTCCAAAAAATAGCACTTTGTAGCCATGGCTTCTAATGGGTTTTCATTAGAAATAATGAACATTACATTCCTGCCTCTTATTTTTGAAACCATTGTGTTCTTTCAAAAACAGGTTGACTCCTGGTCAAACATTCCTTAAAGTTGAGCTGTAATTCGCTTGTGACAGTGTATACTTTCCTACCTTGCAATACATCATTATAAAAGATGGCAGTCATTCTGGAGTCACTCTATCAGTTAGATCAGAAGGACAAACTAGTGCTTAAAAGACTCAAGCACTGAATGAGCTGTTATTGAGGCATGAAGAGATAATCTGTGCTTTTCAGGAAAACATGCCAAGTATGAGATTAATTTAGAGATTGTTCAGAATGAAATCAGATTTATTTTATTGCACAAATGATGTTATGGTTGAACTACTAGATATTATTTGAAATATTCCAACTACACTGGTTCTTCCATTGAGGTGTCGTCTGCTATTTCTTCTTGCCTGGTTTGGGAGCTTTGTCAAGACCTTGTACATATTTCCGTGGGATCTTATACCGATCTGTAATAAAGGAGAAAAGTGCTCTCACATACAAGCAAAAGACTGCAGGCAAAGATACAAGGCTGTCATAGAGTGCTGGACTATACAGTACCTAGCAGCAGTTTGCCAACTTGTTGAACCTGGTTTCCCTGGATCTGCACCAGGACTCTGTTTTTGGCACCTGGGGAGTCCTGAAGGACACAGCTGGCCTGAACCTGATGCTGCAGAGTGTCTGCTACCACAGCTGGATCCAAACCAAATGACTCTAGATTCTTAATTATTGTAACCTAATGAGTGTGACAAAAAATGTGTTTTACATTAGACACAAAAGACAGTTTGACTCTATTAATAAAATTAATTTGAGAGTTTTCACATTTAAAAAAATGTATGAAGGTCATATTTCTCAAAAGGAAAAATGGCTAATTAGCAAAGGTGCACAGAATCCACCAAAATAAAAGACTGCTGTTTTTAGGTTTGAAAATGTTGAAAATATATATAAAGATAAAAAAGGGGAAAACAAATTTAAATATCAGCATTGTATTAAGTGTACTTAATGCTTATGTTTTTAAATACAATAATATTATCACTTATTTATTTTATTTTAAACTAAATAGAGTGCAATAATACTATTATTACAATATTACATTTAATTATATTTAATTTCAAATAAATGCTCTTATTTTGGTCTTTCTATTGATCAAAGAATCCTAGACATTTATGCATTATGGTTTCCACCAAAAAATATATATATCAGAACAATTGTTTTCAACATTGATAGTAATAATAATTGTTTCTTGATCAGTAAATCAGCATATTAGAATGTCTGAAGGATCATGTGACACTGAAATAAATTACATTTTACAATATATTTAAAAAGAAAACTACTCTTTTAAATTGTAATAATATTTCCTATAAGTACTGCTTTTACTGCACTTCTGATTAAATAAATGCAGAATCATTGAGCATAAAAGAGTTCTTTCAAAAACATTATCAAGATAAGAAGTATTGTAACACTTTCTGGTTATTAGATGTTAATAGAACCTGTGCACAATTCATGTGATAAACTACACCTGTGGTTATTTTGATAAGATACCTGTGTGAACATTTTGAAACCAGTTGATTCAAAGTCAAAATGGCTCAGAAACTTTATTTAATATTGTGTTATTAAATATTTGTGCCATTAGCATCCAAATACTTGTTGAGGCCACTATATATAGTCATGGCCTTACAATGGCTTCATACCTTTTTATTGGAGCCCCTGGAGGCAACAGTAATGTCTATGGACTCCATCTGTCCTTTCTTTACTACAGGACGCTGACCCGGAAACAGAACCTCATGGCACTCCTGCATTCTGATGAGAGTCCTGAAGATACAGGGAAACACTGTTCATAACTCATGTAGGTTCAGATCAATCTCTATACATTATACATTTAGAGAAAAAAAATCCCACACACAAGCAGCCATCAACATAAATGAAGGTAGTTTATCTGAAAATGTAAAAAGCTGCTTACTTCATTTCTAAACCATATGTTAGTGATTACATACACAGCTTGATTGTAAACTGCATATAAAATATAAGCAGCTGCCAATTAAATATACAGCTGAGAAACTGATATTATTTTCAGAGGGTTAATACTGTTCCTGGTTTGAAATAAGACAATTATGCACTTCTATAAAAATGAAACAATTTGACACATTAAAAAAAGAAGGTCAGGCTGGTGTAGAGTTACCTGCTAAAGAGTTCATCCCATTTTAGCTTCTCCACTTCCTGGTATTCAGACTTCTCCAGCAAACAGTCACAAAGTGTAGGGTTAATGTTAACATAACTGATGAACAAGAGAAGAGAGGAAGTCACTTCAATCCAAACCTTGTGAAATCGGCACTGGTGCACTAGTTTGCATAGATAGATCCATAAAAACTCAACATACACTACCGTTCAAAAGTATTGAGTCTGTTATTTTGTTTTTAGGGAACTTTTTATTAAGCAAAGATGCATTAAATTGTGAAATAAAAATATAAAGTCACGCAATGGCTTTCACGATTGACAAAAATAATAAATGTTTCTTGAGCAGCAAAGCAGCATATTAGAATGATTTCTGAAGGACCATGGGATGCTGAAGACTGGAGTAATGATGCTGAAAATTCAGCTTTCCATCACAGGAATAAAGTACACTTTAAAATATAGTTGAATAGAAAACACTTATTTTAAATTGTAATAATATTTCACAATATGAAAAAAAAAAATGCAGCCTTGGTGAGCATAGGAGACTTCTTTCAAAAACTGCCAACTGCAAACTTTTAAACAATAGTGTACATGTGACACGAGTGAAAATGTGAATAAAAAAATTCCCTAAAGTAATGCTCAGAGCACTTCTGAACTCACTTTTTGTTGGTTTCATGGACAAGTTCATTATTCTTCACATATTCTGTGATGATATTCCTCACTTCGACGGCCTTTAGAGGCGCCCCCTTTCTGAAACACAAAGTCACATGCTTAAAGCACTCTTTATAATACACTTAAAAGAAACATACAACAAAATGTTTCCACTCGTTAACTTTTTCTTGGCGTCCTGAAAGAGAGGCTCCAGGCGTGCAGTGACCCCATATAGTGTTGTAATTTCAGGGGGCTGGTATTGGACCTCAGAAGCTTCACTCTCCTCTTCAGGCTTTTTCTCTGGCTCAAAGTCCTCTGGTATGTTAAAAGAACACAACCTGAAAAAGTAGTGCAAAAACAACTTCCCTCAAAACCCAAAACACTTGCTGGACAGTGTAGTCTGTGTAACAAACAAAACAATCAACAGATATTTCTCTTATCATGTGATCATGTAAATTGTTTTAAACATTTATGAATGAGATGTTAATAGTGAAATGATGGAACTGCATACACAGGGTTTCTCCAGTCCACTTCCACAATGCTGTCCACACCTTTAGTCAGCTCTTTCACCTGAATCAGACTGTGATCTTTCTGCATGCACTGCAGAAACTTAGAAAGCTAGAAAGGAAGAAAGAAACGTTGTGACCAACTAAAACAGTGACATTGCCTTAAATATCACAATCTGTGAACAGATTACCTTTTTATAACTGGATTTCTTGATATCTATGTACTTTCCTTTAGGACTGTGGGGAGAAAAATCTGTTTGTCAATCTTACATTTAAGAACTTAAACATATATACATATGCATGTGTATTCTAGCTGAAGGGATAGTTCATTCAAAAAGGAAAATTGTGTCATTAACGTGTCAGTTGCGTTGCTGTCTATGCAGGGTCAGAAAAATCTCAGATTTCATTAACAATATCTTAATTTGTGTTCTGAAGATGAACAAAGGTCTTACAGTTTTGGAACAGGTTTTGGGTGAACTATCCATTTAATCGATTTCTATGACATTCTTCAATCTTCTCTGATGTCTCACTGTTACTGAGTGAATTACAAAGTTTAAAATAAGAGTATGATGGTAAAAAATACCAATTTTTGCCATAAACATAAGAGGCTGAGCTTTGGACAAACAGGTAAGATGTCAGAAGATTAGAGATTTAAAAGTAAAAATAGAAAAGACATTACCAGCAGGATATCATGTGGGTGCGCAGGAAGGTGCCGGTCATTAGTGGCAGCTGTGACTTTTTGACTTTAGCCTTAAGTGCATGGAGGAAACATTGCAGCAGTAACTCATCCATCTGCTCTGTAATAAGACAGATACACAGTTGCAATCAAAATGATTTAACCCCCTTGACCTGCAAGACATTTTGCTGTGGAGAACAAAACTTTGTGAAAACAATTTAACAAAGGCATCAGTAACACATTAGAGAATGTTTATTTACTCACATTTGAGTGATTCTGCGAATGTAACATTGATGAATCATGATAAAATAAAATTGGCTCTAAGCATTTATGTTCAAAATTATTCAACCCCCAAATGTCAAATTTTGTGCAGAGTCTTTAAAACCACCACTAAACGTTGATCAGAAGTGCTTAGAAGCTTCTGTCACTTCTCTACTGCAATCTTGGCCAATTCCTCACCTGAAAAAGATTTCAGACCTTTCAGATCTTTAGTTTTCACATTGCCACTGCTTTCTTCAAATTCAACCAAATATTTTGAGAATTAAATCCGGAGACTGAACAGGCCGCTCAAGAACATTTTATGACTGATACTTGGTGATGATTGTCCTGCAGGAAAGTCCATTGACCATAAGCTTCAGTCTTTGCAACAAAGGAATCAGAATTCTAGCCAAAATGGCCTGATACTTAAAAAAATCCACGATATCCTTCATACGGTCATGTTTTCCACTTCCTGCTACAGTAAAACAACCCCATAACAAGACTGATCCACCTCAATGTTTGACTATGGAGATAATGTTCTTCTGCTTATAAGCTTTGCCTTTTTTGCACCAGACATACCACTGATCCATAGGTCAAAGAAATTCCAGTTTGGTCACATCACTCCATAAAACACTCTTCCAGAACTCCACAGGTCTATCCAAATAAATTTTAGCATATTCAAGTCAACATTTTATGTTCTTCTTGGTCAAGAGTGGTATTTGGCAAGATGCCCCAACTTGAAGACCATACTTGTCTAGTGTTCTTCTTATACACGGCATTGAAATATTTTTCCTTCTTTTCATTGAGCCATCTTGCAAGTCTTTGGCTGTACATTGTAGGTTTTTCTTTGTTTCTCTGATCAAATATTTTATGATATTGTGCTTTTTTCGTTCAACACCGTCCAAGGTTTTCTAATACCACACTTTAAACTAAGGAATAACTCTGCCAGCTACGTCTCTACAATTTTTTAGTAGTCTTTCTAATATAATAAAACAATTTATATTACTATAGCTTTTGTGAGAGCTCTGTTGCCATATTTTCTACTCAACTTCAGCACATGCGTGGGCTAAATGTATGTATGTGTAACAGCTGAAGCTAATTCTGTTTTTAAATAGTTTCTAAAGGTTTAATTGTGTTTTAATTGTTCCCTGCCATAAATATAAGTGACTTAAAACAGCAATTTTGAATAGGGTTTGAATAATTATGACATAGCTGTGTTATTAAAATTACTCAAAAACATTACATTATTTATTGACATCTTCACTTTTAACAGGGTTTCTGCAGATATGAACAAGTGAAATTTAAGACTTTTTAAGACCTTTTTAATACCACCTTATATGAAATTTAAGACCGAAACCTGTAATGGAAATAGATATTATATTACATGCACTTTAATGTAAAAAGTAAACAAAATTTCATGGCTGTCATAAATTAAATTTATTACTACGATATACAGTGAACTTTCCATATCAGCAGATACTATTCCACACAAAATATCCCCATAAAAGTACCACTAGAAATATCTGATGTAAAAAAAAAAAAAAATTCGGAAGCGATTTTTTTTTTTTTTTACTTTTGAAATGTATGCATACCTTTGAAATTTATTTTATGAATTTATCAATAAATTCTAAATTCTAAATGTCTACAGTTGTTAGCAACTGGCCTTAGCCAAGCCCTATATTCAGTTTTTCCAAGCCCAGTTTCGCTAAACTTGCACTTCCTCATAGCTAAAAAATTAAATCCATTTGACTTCTGCGGTACAATCCGAGAGAGACTCGCGTCAATAACAGAAAGCTGATTGGCTATTGCATGCTGGTCTCATTTGTAGTTTAAATTCAGCAAATTATATTTGGAATAGTGAAATAAAGAACTACAACACCACGGAAACAACAAAAAGAGAATTTAAATGAGCATTAGAGGTAGCGTTACATGGACATCGGAAAAATAAGACCTGTGTAAAATTATTTAAGACCTAGAACAGCGAATTTAAGACTTTTTAAGGCCTAAAATTTAGATTTTTAAATTTTAGACTTTTTAAGACTTTTTAAGACCCCGCGGAAACCCTGTTTTAATATGCCAGGAAACTGTTGTAGTAGCAATTTTTATAAAGTCCTGAATCTTCAGAAAATCTCTGGGGGGTTGAATAATTTTGACTGCAACATTAAAAGCCATGACAAACAAATATAAAATTAACTTGTGAAACGAATTCAAAGACATTTCACCCTGTGGAGATCTAGAGTCCTCTTCTCTGTTAGCATCTTCTCCCTCTTTATCCTCAACTGGTTCTTTCTCCTTTAACACCACATGCTTATCCAGCCTCAGCTCCTGCATGCTCTGACAAGATGTTTCCACTATAGCTGGAACAGAGCTGTCCTTCAACTCACGGTCTTCCTCCTCGCATTCCTCTCCCTCCGACTCTCCCTCCGCCTGTGCTGGAGAGTTTGTGACTGGCATAACTGGAGGCTGTGACTTATCACCAAACGCCCTGTTGAGAATTTGAGGAAGATGTCTGTAGAACGTTAAGGTGATGTATAAAGAGGCAGGAATGAAGTCTAAATGAATATAAAGACAGAATAAGGCTGAAATGCAACACTCACCACAGCTGGTCCATGTATGTGTGGAAAATATTCACTCCTTTCCCTTTCATGCCACTGTTCCTCATCTCAGCACTCGACACAGCTGCTGTGCCAACAGCCACTGGCGCCCTTCAACAACACAAAGACCATTTGTATATGTTACCCATAAAAGAACTTCATTTATAAGAATTTTTAATAGTGAAGACTTATACAGAGCACTTTCAATTACAAAATCTACTTTGCTAACTACATAAAACAGTAAAATATTTTTGTGCAACATATTTGAGCATGTTTACATACACTTTCATAAAGCCATTATGTTTAAGCTGACAATGTGCATGTTCACATAAATGTGTTAAACTGTTTCGCTTTATCATGTAAAATGTTTTAGCTTATTTAAGTGTACACATGTCTATGTGACAGGCAAGCATCCTTACTGTGGATTGAAGAGCATTTAACTACAGTGAGGATTTAGTGAGAGGGAGAAAGAAAATGTATTGTACACACTGACACTTTATTGACCCAAGTAGTTCTCATGTGTTCTCATGTTGTGCAACCAAAGGAAAAGTGGTGCAGTTGTAGAAACTGCAAATGTAAGAGGAGAATATGAGTCCATACCAGTTTTCTGCTGATAGTTTTAAAAACTCTGGAGCAGTGTTGGAGTTAACGCATTACAAGTAACGCAAGTTGCGTAATAATATTACTTTTTCCAAGTAACTAGTAAAGTAGCGCATTACTTTTTAATTGACAAGAAAATATTTGAGTTGCTTTTTCAAATTAGTAACGCCAGTTACTTTTTTCCCCGTTTATTCATTAAAAGCTCTCCTGCCCCCATGTTGAGAGAAAGAGTTAGGAGTGAGAAGTTACTTTAGTTCTAGAATAAACATGAACATGCATTCATAAAAACAGTGAAATTCTTTATATATTTAATCCCATTTTATTAACCAATGTCTTCGTTGCCGACCTTTGATGATCCAATCCATCCATACTAATAAGCAAAAATTACTTAATAATCTAACATTTGTTTTCCTTTTTTTATTGCTGAAGAGTTAAATTTTTTTCTTCTGCGGTCTACTGCACAGACGTGAATTCACTTTTCTCTAAGCCTGAGGCTTTTGGTGTAAAAAGGCTTTTACATTTGCCAAAAATAGAACTTTTTATATTAAAAACAAACAAGCCCTGGCCAGATTTAAAAAGTAATGCAAATGTTAGGTTGCATTACTTTTCATAAAAAGTAACAGTTAGATAATTAGTTACTTTTTAGGGAGTAACTCAATATCGTAATGCATTAATTTTAAAAGTAAATTTTCTCAAAACTGCTCTGGAGTTTTTAATACGTTAACATTACAACTCACATAACAAATGCAACACTCAAGAGTTGGACACATGGATGATTATGTTTTGAGGTCACTACCTAGAAAAAGAATTTCAAAAAGCTGTTTTTTGGTAGTTATCAGCATATGCGTGCATGTAAACATGCTCACTGTTTGTTTGTTTTAGTCTAATAAAGACAAAAAATATGTATGTATGTACGTGTGTGTGTGTGTGTGTGTGTGTGTGTGTGTGTGTGTGTGTATATATATATATATATATATATATATATATAGATAGATAGATAAAATATTAAAATATGAAAAGTGTTTTTGTTGGATATAATATCTGATACATCAGGCTTATGGCACATATAGAACAATACAGGAAAATGTGGCACTTAAATTCGATAAGGAAATTTTTTTTTTTCAATTATATTCAGAAGTTCAGATAAAATGAACATAGCTTAAAAGCCTGATGTATAATATTTGATATTCAGATTTTGACATGATTATTCTTGAAAAAAATAAAAATAACATATACACAGTCGTTCAAAAGTATGAGGTCAGTAAGACTTTTTATGTTTTTTAAACAAGCCTTTTATACTCATCAGTGCTGCATTTATTTGTTAAAAAATACAGAAATATTGCAGCAATTTAAAATAGTGGTTTTCTATTTTAATACACTTCAGATTTAGATAGATTTTGCTCCTGTGATGCAAAGCTGAATTTTCATCAGCCATTATTACTCCAGTCTTCAGTGTAACATGATCCTTCAGAAAGCATTCTAATATGCTGATTTATCAATGTTGAAAACAGTTGTGCCATTTAACATTTTTTTTAAACCTGTGATAATTTTTTAGGATTTTTTTTTATCAATAAAAGGTTAAAAAGAACAGCATTTATTTAAAATAGAAAGGTTTTCTAACAATATACACTACTGTTCAAATGTTTCAGTCATTTTTTTTTTAATAAATAATACTTTTATTCACCAAAGATGTGCTAAATTAATAAAAAGTGATAGCATAGATTTACAATGTTAGAAAACATTTATATTTTGAATGAATGCGCTTCTTTTTAACTCGTTTTTCAATAAAGAATCCTTAAAAAAATAATAGCAGGTTCCAAAAAAATATTTGGCAGCACAACTGTTTCCAACTTTAATATTTTTTTTTTTTGTTAACAATTATTTTTATTGTCATTTCAGAATGGTACAGAATACAACATATTATTTTAGACTGTACAACTTTAATAATTTTAATAATAAATCAGCATATTAGAATGATTTCTGAAGGATCATGTGACACTTAAGACTGGAGTAACCGCTGATAAAAATTCAGCTTTGCATCACAGGAATAAATTATATTTTAAAGTATATTAAAATAAAAAACATTATTTTATATTGTAATAACATTTAGCAGTTTTTCCCTGTATTTTTGATCAAATAAATGCAGCCTTGATGAGCATAAGAGACTTCTTTAAAAAACAAGTCTTACTGATCCCAGAGTTTTGAGTGGCAGTGTGTCACATAAAGTATGATACAAGAAAAATGGATTTGTCCAGTTTTCCATACACACACATCTCATAATTCAAAATTCTAGAGACATCACTGATGCTGATTTGTAAAAACTGACAAATACAACTTACAATAATTGAATTGTCTAGTTGTGGTATCATTTTTAGTTTCACATGACTCAAAATGAATCATCTGTAAGAGTAAAATGTGGGGAGCAGCATTACCTGTTCATCACAAGAGTGACAGCACAGCATTCTCCTTTATCTACGTTAGGAAGGCCGTCAGGAGGTACCACGACACCCGGCAACATGAGATCTGCCCGGAGAGAAATCAGTCAGATGTCTTCTCTGAGACACACAGATGAATACCAACAAACAGGTACTGACCTGCTCCACCAGCTAATTTCTGCAGGACAGGCGGCCATGTGACGAATGCCGGTAACATGGCGGGATATTGCCACAGTGCGTACACTGAGAACAACAGACACAAATTTATTATTCAAATAAACGTCATTTTTAACAAAAACCGAGGGTTACCTGCAGACTCACCTGTTGGAAACAGCTGTTTCTCCAGCTGAAAGAATATGGGCTGTTTATGCAAGACGTACAGAGTGACTGCATCTCCCTTATGTGCATAAATCTTCACAATATTCAGCTCTTCTTTATTTGGGATCAGCTCATTTAGATCCTCAGCTGACAGAGAAGGGAAAGTAGCAGAGATATCTGCTTTTAGCTTCCTCCTGTGTGGACAGAAAAGGCCAGGCATCAAAATAAATGCAGTCTATCATGAGTTTAGAAACTCTTAATATTCATATGTATTAACAGACATTTTAAAAGGAAGAATTATCACAGGGTTTCATCAAGATGTTCTTTATGATGCTAGGAAATTAAACAACGCGATCACAACAGTACAGAGTGATACAACAATATTATGGAAGCGATATATAAAAGATACGTAATCAAACATGAACATGCCAATACATTTGTAAGGCACTTTATGTTAAGATACAGTAACGTTAGATGATCTTAAATGAGTAAAACGCACACAGTATCTTGTAATATTATAATAGCTAATACATAAAGCACATCATTCAGTATTAAGTTTGACGTTATTTGTTACAGTTTGGTGAAATACCAATGAGCACGATGCAGAAATGTCTAGACAGTTGATTTATTCTATGCTGAATCAGACTGACTTAGCAAGTGTGTTTCTTTCATTTCAACTCATCTTAATAAATCTAACTGGTTGAATACCTGTCGGATCCCTTGATAACGGTGTTAGATTTTACACGAAACGCCTTTGCAAACATCTCAGTATTCCGTTGAAGTATTTGCAAAAAGCCGCAATAAATCACCCAACGAAGTGTAGCTCTCTAATATTTCATTTTATGAAAAATATTGTATTGGAGTAATTCAATCATATGCTGTGCTCTAAGCGCCATGCGGGTGCAACACTCAAACACGTCCGACTGAAACATACCGATCTCTGTTGAAGGGACCACCCGACTAATATTATTGTTCAGTTTTAAAACTGATTTGTTTGTTTTTCCAAAAATGAAAACCGTGTCATTATTTATTCATTACCACGTCTTAAATACACTCTTCTTTTGTTTAACAAGTTGTTAGGCAGAATACTGTGTATTTGAATGAGTCACTGTTCTGGAATGAAAGAAAATGATTAGTGACTGACTGACTAACTGACTAACTAAATGTTAAGGATTTATCAGTCACTAAGCAAATGAGTCAAAGTGCATATCTAGCATGATAACAACATTTCTAGCTGTTTTGAACCTTAAAGAACAGTGCAGAGAGTTGTTGTGTCTGTGTGAAGATTCCTCCTACAGTATGCTGGTAAAGATATTCAAAGATATTCAACCTGCCCTGTTAATTGGATCCTTTTAAAATCCTTTAAGCTGGTCTAAAGAAGTCTTCACTGCTGCTTGGACAGAGATGAACACGGTCTACCACTATGCTACATGATACAGAAAATAAAAATGATTCTGTTCCCTCTAATGAACAGAAAGAGAATCAGCCTCAGATCAGCATTGTGCCTCCAGAATCGGAAGTGAAATCCACACTGAAGATAAAGAAGAAAGTAATAACAGAGGAGTATACGCTTGCAGGACAAGTGCTCGGGATAGGCATCAACGGCAAGGTCTGGGAAATATTCCAGAAGAAAAGTGGCAAAAACTATGCCTTGAAGGTATTTATTTTTTTTAGTTCTTTTCGGAAAATGTTTATTGGCATGCTTCATATGCAAACTAATGTTCTCCATGTCAAATAATTATGTTTGTGTATGATACAGTTACAGGTCCTACCAGTTATTCACTGTTTACTCAATTAAATTCGTCATTTATACTATTGTACATGGTCCCATTTGAGTCCAGGTTCTCATAGCATTTTTAAAAAGCATTGGTATTCCAGGTATTCCTGGAAATAAGTGAACATTTTAATACTGTAAAAACTAAAGGTTCCTCAGATTGTTATTATGTAGTCAACAGACTGAGGTGCCTCAAAACCTTTTCCATTATAAGAGGGTTACTGGAGCTATTAACGTCTGTTGAGTTCTGGCAGGAACTTATGGGATCCATTAAGCACTTAAGCTATAGACTTTGTAAATTCCTCAGAAAACTGCTAGACATTCTCCAGGAGAGCTCTGCCAGTGTGGTAATTTGAGAAACTCTATATATAGCCTCAATTATCTTTTCATTTTTACTCAGATATCATCCTTGCAGGTCTGTCGACTCTCTGTCGTTCATTATCTGCCCATTTAATGACACTAAAAACTATCCCACATGATGAATACACAAAACAAGTGAAAAATCCGTAATGTACCATACCATAAACAAAAAAGCCCAACCAAAATAAATCTTAAATATATGCTAAATATGTTAAGCTTAATAAAATATAATTTTGAAATTGGAAATAAATATTTTAAAATGTACTTTAGGAATAGCCTATCAAAACTGTATTTATAATGATATTTAATATAGTCTATAAGGGTTTCATATGAAGTCTGCTGTTCTTGATGCTCTTGAATGATCACTTTCAGATGTTGCGGGACACCCCTAAGGCTCGACGGGAAGTGGAGCTTCACTGCAGGGCATCGATCTGCCCACATATTGTAGGAATCGAAGACGTCTTTGAGAATTACTACCAAGGCAAAAAATGTTTGCTTCTCATCCAGGAGTGGTAGGGCTTGTTAACACAAATCAAAATGTTATAATCCCCATGTACCATTTATAATAAACCAAACTGAAGTGTAATTTTTATTGTTTGGAAATTGCTTTTTGATTTTTATAATTGTAATTTTTATAAATATTTTGTGTTTATCCATTTCTAATACAAGTCTGTGACAAAACAAGCGTGAGATTAATAAGTCACATTGCTGCATCTGTTACTTCAATAGTATGGAGGGGGGTGAACTCTTTCACCACATTAAGGAACGTGGTGATCAAGCTTTCACTGAAAGAGGTACAGATCCTCACATTAAACACACACACACACACACACACACACACACACACACACACACACACACACACACACACACACACACACACACACACACACACACACACACACACACACACACATTCAAGTCCACTGATGAGAAAACTAACTACTACAACTAACTACAGTTACTAATTCTCTATTTTTTTGTTTTTTCTTCCACATGATGAGTAGAAGCCTCAGAAATAATGAGAAGTATAGGAGAAGCTGTGGAGTTTCTGCATAGTATTAACATTGCTCACAGAGACCTCAAGGTGAGCTACTGTATTATTATGTATCAGCACTACTATGGTTCAAATTTTGGGGTTAGCAAGATTTTGTATTACTTTTATTCAGCAATGCAATAAATTGATCAAAAGTGACTATACATATTTGTAATGCTACAAAATACTTCTATTTCACATTTCACGTCAATGCTGTGCTTTTGTTTGGTTTTCCTGTTATTGCTCAAAGAATAATGAAACCATAATGATGCATGGATTATTTTTTTTACATTATTATTAAAATATAAAATGTATATTAGGTTTACCCATTATTCTATGATATGAAACTTTTAACATAACCTAACTACATATTCTTTTTTATGAATGACAGAAAGAAAACAAGACACACAGAAATATTGCTGAATAATTAGAGACTGTGTTTAAACTCTGGTTGAAGGTCACTAAGCTGAAGTATAATTAAGGCATACATTATTACAGCCATACTGTAATTTAATTAATTTGCTTGTTTTCCTGAGGCCATTTGGCCTGTCCTTCATATTCTGTAACTGTTGGATCCTGCAGTGGTTTCCATTTGAAAATGCAGCCAATTATGTTGCTTTGACTTGAACTGAACATGACAATTTAATAACTGCATTGAAACTTGCAAATTATCTAACCGAGAATACATTTTACAGCATATTTATGGAAAAACAGTCATTCTGTAATGTTATACTCACTGCTGGAAGCCAAGAGCCAAACTCACCATGTAGAGTTCATTTAGAAGTGAATCAGTGGAAGATTTTTCCTATTTATAACTAAAGTGTTTAAGCTTCAGAAAAGAAGTTGTTTCTAGAACCTAATACACTTTGTACAAACAAAACAAAACAAAACATTTCAGATGCTGTAGATGAAACAAAGATATTTTGGTGTTTTACAAAAAATACTATTTCGCCTCAAAGTGCTACTTGTCATTTCTCTGTATCTGTGAAATTTAGCAGCGATATCTGAATGAAAAAGTGTATCTACACCAATTTTATTACAGTGTAGATATTTAATGTAGGACTACAAAACACATTATAGAGCTACATTTCCATGCATATAAACACAAGAATATTTTCATATTTAATTTTCAATATTCTCCTCTTTGGCAGCCAGAGAATTTACTGTACTCTTCAAAGCATCCGGATGCCCAGCTCAAGCTTACAGACTTTGGATTCGCCAAAGAGACCACTTCCAACAGCTTCTTGAAAACCCCCTGCTATACACCTTATTATGTGGGTAAGCAGACAAGTCAGTTTCCAGTTTTATTTGGTATCATAATACAGTGAAGCTAAAGCAAATCCTTCTCTTTCAGCCCCAGAGGTGCTTGGTCCAGAGAAATATGATAAGTCATGTGACATGTGGTCATTAGGAGTCATCATGTACATCTTGTGAGTGAGAACTCTGCCAACTGATGGCTATGAAATATCACATCAGTGCTCATATTAATTTACAACCAATGTGTATCCTCTTAGGTTATGTGGATATCCACCATTTTACTCAAACCATGGCTTACAGCTCTCACCGGGAATGAAAAAACGTATACGGAATGGCCAATATGAATTTCCAAAACCTGAATGGTCTCAGGTGTCAGAAGAAGGTAATTTTATAATATACAACACGTTTTGTTCAAACATCATTACGTACATTATGCGATAAGACTTTTTTTTTCTTTGCTCTACAGCAAAGCAGCTCATTTTCCAGCTACTGAAAACAGATCCTTCAGAGAGAATGACCATCACACAATTCATGAACCATGCTTGGATCAATGTGAGCATTAGCATTTTAAAATTTAACACATTTAAGTATATCAGAATTTATTTTTTTCCACTTACAGTTTTGTATGACTATTTAATTTGCCTATTTTTAAACATGTTTCTCTCTTGGTGTATTCAGAAGTCAACAAATGTTCCTTCAACTCATCTACACACAAGTCGAGTTCTTAAGGAAGAGAGTCACGTCTGGGATAAATTCAAGGTCTGTTCTCTGTATCATATATTTACATACAAACAATAAATAATTTAAAAAAATCTAATATTTAATGAAACATACACTACCATTCAACTGTTTGGGGTTAGTAAATTTGCAAGGATATATTAAATTGATCAAAAGTAACAGTAAAGACATTTATAACATTACAAAACTTTATATTTTCATGTAAATGCTATTCTGTTGAATCCTAAAACATACGGTTGAGGTCAAAAGTTTGCATACACCTTGCAGAATTTGCAAAAAGTTAATTATTTTGCCAACATAAGAGGGATCATACAAAATTAATTTTTTATGTAGTACTGAGCTGAATACGAAATTTTGTTAACACTTTATTTTAAGGTTTCCTTGTTACATGTTACATGTACTTGCTATTATAATGCGAAGGCATGCATGTAACCCTATGCCAAACCCTAATCCTAACCCTCACCATATAGTAAGTACATGTAGTTAATTAGTATTACCTAGTAATTAAATGTATGATTACAATGTAACAAGGACACCTTAAAACAAAGTCTAACCGATATTTCACATAAAAGATGTTTACATATAGTCCACACACAAAAAAATATATATATTGTTGAATTTATAAAAACCTGTTCAAAAGTTTACATACACTTGATTCTTAATACTGTGTTGTTACCCGAATGGTCCACAGCTTTTTTTCCCTGTTTTATGATAGTTCATGAGTGTCTTGTTTGTCCTGAACAGTTAAACTGCCTGCTGTTCTTCAGAAAAGTCCTTCAGGTCCCACAAATTATTTGGTTTTTCAGCATTTGTGTATTTACAGAAGGAAAACACTTACTGGTTCTCCAGCAGAAAAAAAAAAAAAACCCCAGATACATTAACGATACGTTTTTTTTTTTTATTTGAGGATCAGGGTCAATGTAACTTATTTTGCAGTCTGGGAAACATGTAAGTATCTTCTGTAGCTTCTAGAGGGCAGTACTAAATTAAAATATATATACTATTTTTAGGCAAAATAAGAAAAATGTACACATCTTCATTCTGTTCAAAAGTTTACACCCCTGGCTCTTAATGCATGTTTTTTTTTTCTTCTGGTGAACATTTGATGTGAGAATATTAGTACTGGACCCAAAAACACAGACAAACACAAGTGGATAAGTTTTAGAAAGTTTATTTTCAGTTTTCCTAATGTTAAAGTTCTCAGGATACCAGCAAGTCTTCTCCAGGCCAGGGAGTGGCAACAGTGAGATGACGATGAATCAGAGATAGATAAAGATGATGATCAGAGGCTAGTATGCTAGCTGAGCACTTCCAAGCAGGAACTGAGTGGATCACTGAATCCGTATAGCTGACAGGGTTTAGGTGGTTTCATGAGGTGGATGGGGTGATGTACTTTGGGATTAAACCCTGGTCTACCATGTAACAGGCAGAGACACAGTCCATTGTACCACACAGTAGAGTCCACCAGAATGTTCTAGAAGGTGTTCTGAGGAATAGAGAACAAACAAAGTCATTGTTGGAAAGGGTTCACACACAAAAATGCTGAAAAACCAAAGAATTTGTGGGACCTGAATGATTTTTCTGAAGAACAGCAGGCAGTTTAACTGTTCAGGACAAACAAGAGACTCATGAACTATCCTAAAACAGAAAAATAAATAAATGCAGTCTTGTGAACATAAGAGACTTCTTTTTTTAAAAAAACTAAAGAATCTTTTTGTATAACAGTGAAACTTTTGTATAGCAGTGTCTATGACCAACAGTATCAGTTCAATGTCAAATGTCATTATTTTTGTAAATGCTTTTGCTAATTCTGTTGTGTGTTTAAATACACAGGAAGAGATGACTAATGCCTTAGCAACAATAAGAGTGGACTACGAACAAATAAAGATCAAACCGATCAAGGACTCATCCAATCCTCTTCTTCTAAAGAGAAGAAAGAAAATGGCAGGTGGAATAAAAGAAGAAGAACCAGGGCCGTGACAAAGAAATGCATGTGGAAACACTTAAAGAGGAAAAATCTTAAAGACTCAACAGTTGGCGAATAAGGGAAACAAAACGAGGCCTTTCATGGCATTAAATATTAATTTTTCATTCAAAACCTTCACCAATAGTTATAGCAATATATATAACAATATTTGAGATGAGTAGTTCTTATAGTTCTATATATGCCTATATCAGATTCTTCCAAGTTCCAAGTTCTTGAAACTTGTTAAGGCCTATTGTGCAAATACTACTTTTTAAAAGTTTGAGGTTGGTATATTCTTGATGATCTTCTTAATGTTTCTGAAAGTTCACCAATGCTGCATTTATTTGATCAAAACAGTAATATTGTGAAATATTATTACAATTTAAAATAACTGTTTTCTATTTTAGTATATTTTAAAATGTAATTTATTCCTGTGATCCAAAGCTGAATTCAGCATCATTACTCAAGTCTCCAGTGTCACATGATCCTTCAGAAATAATTCTAATATGCTGATTTGTTGCTTTTTTTTAATTAAAATCAGTGTTAAAAACAGTTGTGCTGCTTAATATTTTTGAGGAAACTGAGACACATTATCTCAGGATTTATTGATGAACACAAAGTTCAGAACGTCTAGGTTACGAAGGTAACCCTCGTTCCCTGAAGGAGGGAACGGAGACGTTACATGGGGATCTCGCTTGAGAGACCAATCATCTCTGAGCCTTATTCAAAAGGCCAATGAAAATTGGCGAGTGGACGTGCGTGCCGGCCACGCCCCCGTACATACGGGTATATAAGACGGCGGCGCGCACCACTCAGTCAGGCTTTTGCTGAAGAGCCGGGAGAGCCCGGCATCAGCGCGACGTCAGGTCGTGGCAGGGGATGTAACGTCTCCGTTCCCTCCTTCAGGGAACGAGGGTTACCTTCGTAACCTAGACGTTCCCTTTCAGTCGTTCCACTACGACGTTACATGGGAACATTCTATGGAACAGGCCACGAACCTGACGCCGCGTTACGCACAACCCCACGTGCTGGCAGGCGGACGTGTCAGCAGATGGAAATTGTAACGTAACCTTCCCAACGCCCTGAGGCCCAATAAGGGGGGCCTTACAGGGATGCCAGAGTACTGAAGCATGGGTTGGGGGGGCAGAGCACATGGAATTCTCACATGTGGAAATGAAAATAATTCAATATATCCATAAAGCTTCTTAGGGATACACGAGGGAAACAGCGGTCTCCTCCGCTGGAAATATTGAAAAGTATAGCCACAACCTGCGGGGCGAAGGAGACCCAGGCAGGATCACAGTCAGGGACTACTCCGCATCTAGGCCTGACTGCGGGGCATGGAGGACCCAGGGTTCACCGGAGGGAACATACTGGGAAATGGCGCACGGATCCACGTGGGAATGGCGCAGCAAGCCGACACCAGCCGTTCTCCCGCTCGCCTGAAGTCTTATGTTAAGACACGGGAGGATACGGCCTCTATGCGGAGGTTGTAGAACCTAGCGAAGGTATTAGGTGTCGCCCAGCCCGCAGCTCTACAGAGGTCTGCTAGTGAGGCGCCATGAGCCAACGCATAGGATGTAGCAACACTCCTAGTGGAGTGGGCATGAACACCTAAGGGGCATGGCTCTCCCTGATACAAATAAGACAAGGAGATGGCATCTACCACCCAATGGGCCAACCTCTGTTTGTAGACAGCATTCCCTTTCTGCTGACCTCCGAGGGCTCGGGACTGAGTGATGGTATTTACCACGGCCTGGGGAAGGCCGGCGAGGTCTGAAGCGTCCCGTCCAGGAGCCAGACGTGCAGGTTCCATAGGTCGGGACATTAGTGCCAAATTGAGGCGGGGGCCCAGGCGGCGGAATGGTAGCTTCGCGGCGGGGCAGAATGTGTTGAATGGCCTCCGTCTACCTCTGAACCGTGGAGAACTGCTGAGCGAAATCCTCCACGGTGTCGCCGAATAGGCCACTCTGGGAGATAGGAGAGTCGAGAAAGCGAACTTTGTCAGCCTCCGGCATCTGGGCCAGAGTCAGCCATAGGTGGCGTTCCTGGACCACACAGGTGGACATCACCCGACCAAGGGAACGCGCCGCGAACTTGGTGGCCCGGAGGGCGAAGTCAGTGGTGGCGCGGAGTTCTTCAAATACCCCCTGGTCAGGACCACTCTCGTGCAGGTCTTTAAGTGCCTGCGCCTGGTACACTTGTAGTGTTGCCATGGCATGCAGGGCGGTGGCAGCGTGTCCAGCGGCGTGGAAAGCCCGGCCCGTGAGGGCGGAAGAAAATCCACACGCCCCGGAAGGGAGACGCGGAGGGCCCCGCCAGGTGGCCTCGCCCCGCGGGCAAAGGTGCACTGCGACGGCGCGCTCGACCTGGGGGACCGCCACGTACCCCTTGGCTGCCCCGCCATCGAGAGTGGCGAGGGGAGAGGAGCTGGAGCCACGATTTTGTCAGCTCCTCATGCACCTCCGGGAAGAACGGGACCGGGGGAGAACACGGCGCTGCCGCCGGTGCCCTCCCCAGGAACCAATCGTCCAGCCTGGAAGGACCGGCCGGAGGCTCTTGGGGAACCTTCAGACCGATCCCCCCGGCTGCCCGGAGAAGCATAGCCGACAGTTCGACATCAACCTCCAGAGGGGCAGCGACCACGGGTGGGAGCTGCGCCGCGGGAAGAGATGTGTTACCGTCTGACTCTCCCTCTGATGCTGTGACAGACATCTCATCCTCTGCAAGAGCACCGAAGGAGACGCTCGGCCCGCCAGGCAGGGAAGCGTACTGCTGCGGAAACTCAACGGGACCACGCTAAGACAGAGAAGTCCGCTGGGCTTTTTGAGTCGGCGGAACGTTCTCTACCATAATTTGAATGTCCCCCCCGGGCCTCACCGCGGTGGCCGAAGCGCATTGGTGGCTCAACGGCTGACCGCGGGAGGGGAGCGGGGGGAGCCGGCTCGCGAACGAGCGGCGGGACTTCAGCGTGGCCATGGTCATGCTTTCACAGTGTGGGCATGAACCATTCATGAACGCCGCCTCAAAGCGTGCTCAAAGCCTAAACACATGAGGCAGCGTTCATGTCCGTCTGCTGAGGAGAGGAAACTACCACACCCAGAAACGCACAGCCGAAAAGAATGTCTGAAAAGAATGTCTGAAACGGCCGCTAGAAATTGATCTTTTGTGATCCTGGTTGCCAGGGAGGCGCCGCGGGGGCAACCGTGCACTCGCCGGGGCTGCTCGCTGGAAATGCAAAGGCTTTATATGGCCGTGAAAACGGCCGCCCGCAGGATCACGCTGGCGGCTGCCAAACAATGCTCTTTCTGTGAAACACTCTTTTAGTTTTGGCAGCGCACCAGGAGGAGGGAGCATGAACTCTGAAGAACTCTTCTTCTTTGTAGTAGCAGTCAAGAGGGCCGAGGCTCGAACCATTGGCTCTGAAGCAAAAAGTCTGACTGAGTGGTGCGCGCCGCCGTCTTATATACCCGTATGTACGGGGGCATGGCCGGCACGCACGTCCACTCGCCAATTTTTATTGGCCTTTTGAATAAGGCTCAGAGGTGATTGGTCTCTCAAGCGAGATACCCATGTAATGTCGTAGTGGAACGACTGAAGGGGAACAACGCTGAATTATGTGACCCTGGACCACAAAACCAGTGCGGGTAATTTTTTTTAAATCTGAAAGATGAATAAATAAGCTTTCCATGATGCATGGTTTGTTAGGATAAAACAATATTGGCCGAGACACAACTATTTAAAAATCTGGAACCTGAGGGTGCAAAAAAAAAAAAAGAAAAAGAAAAAATCTAAATATTGAGAAAATCACCTTTAAAGATGTTCAGATCAAGTTCTTAGTATCCAGATTATTATTAATTCTTTTTTTATCTAAGTATTAATGTTTGTTTTGTAATGTTTGTTTTGTATAATACTGCAGAGGAGTGTGTTACATTTGCATCCTGTTAAAAAAAAACTGATCAACAACAAAGAAATCAGCCAAAAACATTACACCACAATGTTATATAAACATTGGCATGGATTAATTAAATGAAGTATGAATTCATCTGCATTACGCCTAAGAGAAGACTGCTGGTTAAACATTCCCTTGTGACAAATAAGTAATTGACTCCATATGAGTATTTTCCACATTATGTTTGTTCTGCCATCACAATGTCATTAAATGCGCCATGGCCTTTTATTAAAAAAAAACAAACAAATAAATATGGGTCTATAAATATTTCCAAGAATTCTGGCCATTTATTAATTTGATGGAACTTATTTGCACATTTGCTTTTCTATATAATTATGTTTTTAAAAGTCATGTTTAACCCATAACTTGTGCTGTTGCTAGCCAGTGGTTAACTGCAAGAGATCCAGTTGGGCTACTTGGACATGAAATCCGTCATGTTTTAACTACACAAGCCTTTTCAGTGTAGTTCCAACCAAAGGCAAAACATGTTCCATCATACTAAGTCAAATGCCGCAGAAATGCACAAACACACGCACAAAGTCTCATCCTGTGTAGGGATAATGATAAGGCAGGGGTCAGACAGAATCCATGAAGTAAGGCTGTTAAAATGCAGATGTTTTGCCTTCTCACACATGGCACTCATATTCACAAAGCCTCAAGGCAGAAAACACAGCATAACATGTTAGTGAGCCAGTAGACAAAGCTTCACTGTACTGGCTTTACACTGAAGGCTCTGGGCTATGCAACTGTATCCTTTTATTGGAATGTGATCTGTATAAATATTGTAAAACGGCTATATGGGTTGCATTATATAAGGTACAGTTCATGTTTTTTCTTCTGCATGTGTGTAAATGTTTCATAATTAGAGGAATGTGAGTGTAAAAGAAACATTCATGATGTAATAGGATAATGACTTCATCCTGATATTTGCATGTATAGCAAGTTTTTTCCCCCTTGTTTCTGTATCTCATTTTTTCTGATTTCCCAAAGCAACTGAAGCACAGACAAAGAAGACAAAAAGATATAAACCAAAAAGCACAGAAGCTACAACAACAGGTATGTCTTTTTAATTTAAGCAGATTTGCATGAAAGTTGAAAGTTTTTTTTTTTTTTTTACTGAAGAAGAGGAGTGCATTTTTGTCCATGCAGTTTCTATAGTAGAATGACTGAATTGTTTTTACTGATTTTTTGTTGTTGCAAAAATTGATTTAAAATATATTTTTTCCTCTCTAAAATTTCTTTCATTTTAAAGTAAATTTACTCTGACATGAAAAGAGAATAATGTTACATCATTATTGGAATTTGCAGAGCCAAAAACCTGAAACTTAATTTTCAATAAATAAATTTAAAAAGAGAGAGAGAGAGAGAAGATATACTACCAGTCAAACGTTTTTGAACAGTACGATTTTTTGTTTTTTGTAAAGTGTCTTCTGCTCACCAAGACTGTTTGATCCAAAGTACAGCAAAAACAGTAAATTTTTTAAATATTTTACAATTCAAAAAAACTGTTTTCTGTTTGAATATATTTTAAAATGTAATTAATTTATACAATTTCCTCCCCCAAATAATTAAATTATACTGACTCCAAGCGTTTAAACAGTATAATGTTACAAAAGCTTTTTATTTCTGATAAATGCTGATCTTTGGATATTTCTATTCATTAAAAAATCCAGAAAAAATGTACTTAACTGTTTTAAATATTGATAATAATAATAATTTAAAAAAAAATGTTTCTTGAACAGCAAATTAGCATATTAGAATGATTTCTAAAGGATCATGCACTGACGACTGGAGTAATAATGCTAACAATGTATCTTTGATCACAACAATAAATTACATTTTAAAATATATTCAAATAGAAAGCGGTTATTTTAAACAGTAAAAATATTTTACAATATTACTACTTTTGCTGTACTTTGGAAAGTGCAAATATATGCAGGCTTGGTAAGCAGAAGAAACTTCTTTTAAAAAAACTTTTGACTGGTAGTGTATTAGAATGTGATACATAAAAAAAAAAAATTTAACTGATTTTAAATGAACTGTTTGGAAATTATTCATGGACATTAATCATTTGTCTAACACATTGGACGAATAGACATAAATTAACTTATCCTCATCAAACCAATGTTCAATGCACATGTTCAAACAAGAACTTAAGCAGATAGTGTATATCAGTGTATTATTTGCAATATCGCCCTAAGATGTGAAGCTGTCACCAGCACTGAAAGCTGGATTTATCAATCTTCCTCTGTGTAAACACTACTGAAGCTTCCAGCAGGCAAAACTTGATTCTCTTCCCAAAAACTGTCTGTGTTTTCTTACAAAGAAAAAACATACTTAATATTACATGTAGCATACTTGCCCAAACCTGAGAGATTTTTTATGATGTCTGTTTTAACCACAACTCTGCTTTGAGAGATTTAAAACATACCACATGTAAATAATCATGATGATGATTTCTTGTAATGATAGGGAAACCATTGTCAGGATATAAGATCTACAGTATGCATGTATGTGCCTTAATGCTTGTGAAATGTGATTATGTTTTTGAAGCTGCTCATATAAAACACACAGAAATGTTGCCTATAGGCTACTGGCTGTATACTGTCGGGTATCTACTTTGTTTATGTACATGTGAAAAAAATAGAAAACATAAATAATTTGAGGGTTACTAATCAATCGAAAATACTCATATGGAGTCAATCCCTTTAATTCATTCTCAAATCATCAACATCACTTATTTAAATAATTTAAATCATTTGTAATAAAAAATGCTTGAATTTATTAGAAATAATAATCAGAATGATAATGTTATTTGATAATTTGGTGATAATTTAAAGAATATGTAATGAAAAATTACTAATTAGATTTTTAAAAATTGTAAAACAGAATAAAGTGCCCTCCACTAATATTGGCACCTTTGGTAAATATGATCAAGGGTGGCTGTGAAAATAAATCTGCATTGTTTATCCTTTTGATCTTTCACTCAAAAAATTTACAAAAATCTAATCTTTCATTGATGTAAAATAATGGAAAGTGGTGGAAAAGTCTTCATGTTGACCACAATTATTGGCACCCAATTATTGCAATGTCTTTTTTTCAAGATAACAGTTTTGAGTTTTCTCCGATAATGCCTGATGAGTTTGAAGAACACCTGAGATCAGAGATTTCTTCATACAGAATCTTCCCAGATCCTTCAGATTCCTAGCTCCATGTTGGTGCTTCTTCTCTTCAGTTCACCCCACTCATTTTCTATAGGGTTCAGGTCAGAAGACTGGGACAGCCATGGCAGAAGCTTCATTTTGTGCTCAGTGACACATTTTTGTGTTGATTTTGATGTTTGTTTTTGCATCATTGTCCTGATGGAAGATCTAACCATGGGCCATTATAAGATTTGAAAACAAAGGTAGTCAGGTTTAGATTTTTTATCTGTTGATATTTGATAGAATCCATGATGCCATGCATCTGAACAAGATGTCCAGAAAAATAGGCATATAACATTAAAGATCCAGCTGTATATTTAACCATGGGCATAGGGTACTTTTTATCCCTGTTTGCACCAAAACACATCTGGTGGGTTTGCTGCCAAAAAGCTCAATTTTTAGTTTCATCTGACTATAGAAGCCAGCCCCGTTTTAAGTTCCAGTTGTGTCTGAATATGCTGAAGTTTGTTTTTGGATGACTGAGAAAGATTTTTCTTGAAACCCTTCTAAACAAGTGGTAATGTAGGAGCTGTTTGATACTTTTTTTTAAGGCTTTCTGACCCCAAGACTCAACTAATCTCTGCAATTCTTTAGCTGTAACCCTTGTAGAGTCTTTGGCCTCAAACTCTCCTCCTCAGTGTGCATTAGGACAATATAAACACACGTCCACTTCAAGGCAGATTTGAAACATCTTTAGTTGATTGGAACTTCTTAATTATTGCCCTGATCATGAAAATGTTTTTTTTTTAATGCTTTAGCTCTTAGTCATCCTGGTGTGCTTAAAAATGTAAATATGAATGGGAATATACTTAAAATAGAGATATTTTACTTGTAAGAATTTATTAGGGGTGCCAATAATTTTGGCCAACATGCATTGGAGAAAAACATTTATTTATCAATTGTTTTACTTCAATGAAAGGTTAGCATTTTGTGAATTTTTTTTAATGAAATATCAAAAAGATAAACAATGCAGATTTATTTTCAGTCACTTTTGCTCATATTTACCAAGGGTGCCAATATTTGTGGAGGGCACTGTAATTGTAATGTTATTTAATAATTTGATAATGATTTAAAGAATTTGTTAATTTATTACAGATAATTTCTAATGAAATAAAATCAAATAATAACATTTTGTTTCAAACAATTTAAAGAATTATAATCATGTAATTCACAAAATATCTTCATGGAATATGATCTTAATTTAATATCCTAGAAAAATCTATAATTTTGACCCAAACAATGTATTTTTGGCTATTACTACAAATATGTATTTGTGTCCTGATAGGAAACTTTTGGTCACAATGAAAGGCTGGATTTTATTGCTGATGTTGGCAAGGCTTGTTGATTTTTCCACGACACAATCGACCAACTCTTTGACCTGGCTAAGTTATCTGCGCAACCGAGCCTACGGTCACGGTTATGGTCGCAGTCACAATAACAACCATGCCTCTCTGAGAGCCGAGGATGAGGATGAGCCTCCTGCGCTGGACTGTCCTTTGGAGTGCGACTGCCCTTCTTCCTACCCCAGTGCGATGTACTGCGACAACCGCAAGCTACGCCACGTGCCGTTTGTCCCATCTCACATCAAGTATGTATACTTGCAAAACAACCAGATCACGGGCATCACAAGTGGAGTTTTCGATAATGCTCCGAATTTAGCTTGGATCAGCCTACACACAAATAATCTGACCTCTGACAAGATTGGCGACAAAGTCTTCGCCAAGCTACCAAACCTTGAACGCCTCTTTTTACACAACAACAACCTGAGCAGGGTTCCACAGGGTTTACCACGTTCCCTACAAGATTTACACATGTATCACAATAATATCTCAAAGGTCCCAGTTGAATCTTTCCGTGGGATGAGCAATCTCACAGCCCTGCATCTCCAAGTGAACGCCATTGAAGACCTCGGCAAAGCACTTGAGGGTCTGTATTCCCTGACCCTGTTAGACCTAAGAGGGAACCGATTGAAGAAGATTCCAGAAAGCCTGCCGCTAAAGCTGAGCCAACTCTACCTCGAGTACAACCGCATATCCAGTGTTCCTGCTGATTTTCTGAGCCAACGGCCTGAGCTGCGCTTCGTGCGGCTGTCTCACAATCAGCTCACCAATGGGGGAATTCCAGCCAACGCTTTCAATGTCAGCACACTCGTGGAGCTTGATTTGTCCTTTAATAAGTTGGAAAGGATTCCCACTATTAGCACCAGTCTGGAAAATCTGTATCTCCAGGCCAACAAGATCAAAGGTACAGAAAAAAGGAACCCCACCTGAAAACATTACAGTACACAGATGCCCATAAGGCATGTCAAAGTCTTATATGCAAATCTTCTCAAGATTACCTGTCCTAATGGCATGCCTCTTTTCAAAACTGCCACTTATTACAAATATCCATTGCTCTCAACCACAAATTTTGTATTTAAATATAGAGTTGAACAAATCATTTTCATATAAAAAGGAGAAATTGTGAAATAGTACAACTAAACTACATTAAACTAAAAAACATCTGCATACAAGGGTGTTTCTTCAATCTCTTCTTCAATTCTTTATGTCACAAGGTTGATGTTTATTAAAGGAAACCCCAGGGCTTAATATAACTTAAATGATGTCTCTTAATTGAAATATGTAGTAGAAAACCCATAAATATTTACGTTATTTAAAAATTCCACATTGTTTATATATGTTTTGGACTATGGGTGGGCCATTATTTCGATGACATAAAAATGGTTGCACTCTGTGAGCTACTGGTGCTACCTTTTGCTATTTGTATCACAAAATTTAAATACTGATACTGATATGGAAAATAAAATACTGATATAATGACCACAGCTACTGAAAGAGCTTACAGGTGGCAATGGATATAAGCATAGGCTTAAACCAAATGCCATACCATCGATTTTTTTTCCCCACAAGAAGTCTAAACGCCCCTGGATATCCAGGGAAATACTCGCTGAGAAGCTTCTTAAATGGCTGTGGCGTCATGACAAGCATCGACATGTTTACATCCGGCCAGGATGGCATTTAGCATTTCTTGTCTCTGCCATTTGTAAGCTCTTTCAGTAGCTGTGGTCTACTAAAAGCGTCAAAGGCATCAGGGCTAAAGTGGAGACACAAAGGTCTTTAGGAAGTTTTATTAAACAACAGGCTTCTCCAATTCTTTTCTCCTCTTAAAGCAGTGAAGACTTACATTGCTTCTCTTGTTGTCCTTCGACTGAAAATTACAACCAGAAGTCACACAATATGGCATTGTATCAGTATTTTATTTTCCAATTTGTGTTGCGGTAAAAATAAAAATAACAGGTAGCGCCAGTAGCTCATTTCATGTCATCGAAATAATGGAGCACCCATAGTCCAAAATATGTATAAAACAATGTGGAACGTAAATCTTTCATCAGTTTTCTACTACATTTTTCAGTAAGAGACATCATTATACACCTAGGGTTTCTGTGTAAAGTCCTTTTGTTATATCAAGATAACATTAAAACTGTCTTGGAAACCTTATGACCTTATTTATTTTTACTAATATTGAAATGCATTTTATGTATTGATATTACTGTTTTACTCTTGGCCTGGAATTTATATATTTCTCCTGTGATATTTTAGTGGTATATCTCCACTAAAAGATAATTATAGATAAAAGGACAGATATAGAGCAAATTCTAGATTTAAATCATAGACAAATTAGACAAACTAGTGTGTCAGAGGTTTTATATCAAGTGTCTTTACTTCATACAAACATTTAAAGTAATCATCACACATTTTTTTTTAATTGTACTTTTCGACCTTATTCTTTAACATGGAAATAAGCTGTAAAACTGTGTGCACTACAAACCAGTGTGTTCATAATTAAGATTATACATTAAATAATATGGTAGGACACACAAATTTGCAATATCAAGCAGCAAAACAAGCTGTTTTGTACAGTTAAAAATAGCTGGACGTGGATGAGACCCGAAGCCAGACCCATACAATTTACAAATGGCTGCAGCCGCTCTTAAGGGAAAAATAAGGGAGATAGTTACAAAAATAAATACACATAAATACACATAATGTAAAGTGACCAAAAAACTTTCAGTTTTAAAATACCACAGGACCAAAAATGTCACTAGTGGAAGGAACACCCACAAAGATACTTTACAAAATATCACAAATGGTCTTCAAAAAGAAAAAAATGGTTCACACATTCCACAAAAACATATTGTGTTCCTATTGATGTTCTGCTGTGACAGTTTCCCTTTGCACTTTGACCTATTTTGGAGGATTATACATAGTTATTCTAACATCCATAAGCTGTATTTGTTTCTGCATGGAAAATTCAATAACCAAATAACTGTTTTTCCCTACATTTTCCAGAATTTTCAGTAAGCAGTTTCTGCAGGGTTGTGGATACAAGCAATTACTCTAATCTGCGTGTGCTGCGATTGGAGGCAAATGGAATTAGAGCCCAAGACATACCGACTGAAGCTGTACTTTGTCTGCGTCTGGCAACCAACATCGACCTGTAGGCCTCACATCAACACAGCCGCAGTAACCTACTGTCAAACATGAGCATAGAGATATAGAAAGAGATAGAGAGAGAGAGAGAGAGAGAGAGAGAGAGAGAGAGAGAGAGAGAGAGAGAGAGAGAGAGAGAGAGAGAGAGAATTAACAGTTTAGTTATCTTTCTATTATCTATTCGACAGGAAAATGATTGTCGGGGTTGTAATAAGCAAATGTATCACACATGCCTTGCAATATCAACTGAAAATATGTTAGGATAATGATTATAACATTACAAAAACATCTCATGTCTTTGTGTGTGAACAAGCCTGGAAATTTTGATATGGGTTTCTTAAGTCAGTGTGAATGTCTGATGACAATTTATTTTATTTCTGAATCAATAAGGAGGGGGATGTATTAAAACCTCATTTCCATCACAAAATTAAAAAATCAAAAAGGTAGCTATAACTTTGATTCTCACAATTCAGTTTTTTTTTTCTTGTTATTCAGAGAAAACAGTATGCAAGATATAATCTGCAACTGCAAGAACAAAATACAGAATTCTGAGTTTATTTCTTGCACTTGACTTTTTTCTCTGAATTGCGAGGAACCAAGTCCGAATTTTGAGATATGAACTCTGAATTGTGGAAAAAAGTCAGAATTGTGAGATATAAAATCACTTTTTTCCATATCTTCCATGGGAACGTTGAATGCAGGTGTGATGGACATGTAGTAAAAATGTAATGATAAGTTGCATGAAGTCAGTGTATTTAGACTACTGGCTGCAAAAGATCATTTTAGTATTAGTAAAATACTTTATAGGTAATTGTGTTTATCTTTAACCTTTTAGTAAATGCATGGTACAAATAATGGTGTTGGTTGGGAAACTTTTGGGGTTTGTTTTATATTTGTTAACCAAGATTTCTGGCAATGGAACAGGATATTGCTTAAAGATTAATTTGATTGTGATCACGATTTGAAAAGTTAGTTAATGAGGATGACCTCATGAATTATAACTGAAAACTGAGGAAAGATTAAAAATCTAAAAGTTCAGTTTCTCATAGAATGTTATGAGACCCTGAGAAGCTCTGACTACTCTTTACAAACCATCTGAAACCTCTGCAGTTTACCCACACTACAGCCTGCTCAAAGCTTGCATCACTGGCTTTGTCTTTTGTCTAATAACAATAAAATCTATGCTAAAAAAACAAGGGGAAAATATTGTGTCAACCTTCTTGTCTTCTTCTTGTCACAATACGTCTGTTTATGGTAATGCATTGTCGCTTGGGAATATTTTGAGGTATCTTTAATCAGATGATCTTTAATGTCCCCCCCCCAGAATGTGCTAATCCCAGGCATATTCATTAGGTTTAATAAACAGCCTTGACCTTCAGTGAGAGCTCTAAGGGGAGCAGGGTCCACGAGGACAGTCTTAATGTTAATTGCTGGAGATGAGTTTGTCACACATTGCCCAAAGGAGCTGTTGAAATGTCAACATAACCTGGCGGAACATGAACAATCAGTTTAAGTCTTGCACTGGGGTCTCTGAGCAATCTCACTGACTTTACGAAAACATTCAGTTCCAATCCCTATGATTATATTTGAACGCGATATGAAGTCAACATTCAAAGTCAGTATAATTTATAAATTCTAATTTGACAAGTATGGACCAGTTGTGCACTGAAAAATGTAAATGTGAAGAGTTTACACACAAAACATGAAGGGAAATAAGTGAATGTTGTCAAACAAAATTGTGATTCATAAGTGTTTGTGTGCCTATCGAGGGGAGTCAAAATGATTGAATTATTTTCAAATTATATACAATATAATATAATGAAATTTGCAGTCTTGAAATCTTCTGCAGTACAGTAGCCCTCTAGTGGTTAAGGTAAATAACTTACTCATAGAGGAACAATAATGTTTGGCAGTTATGTGAATTGGGCCTTGGCTCAGCTCCTCAGCTTGGATTAGTATAATAGTGTCATTTCTGCCAGACTGTTACATCAAAGCAAATTTTTCCAGGTCTAAAAATAATTATGGTGCATATAGGTGAAGTTAAAGGAGTAGTTCACTTTCAGAACAAAAATTGTCATCCAAGATGTTCATGTCTTTCTTTCTTCAGTCGTAAGGAAATTATGTTTTTTTGAGGAACACATTTCAAGATTTCTCTCCATATAATGGACTTCTATGGTGCCCCTGAGTTTGAACTTCCAAAATGCAGCTTCAAAAGTCTCTAAACCATCACAGCCGAGGAAAAAAGGGTCTTATCTAGCAAAACGATCGGTTATTTAAAAAAAAAAAAAAATCAAATCAAATATCAAATGCTCGTCTTGTCTAGCTCTGTGTGTACTCTGTGTAGAGATTAAAAAGGATGTAAATTGTAAATGTTTTTAGAAAATAACCAATCGTTTCACTAGATAAGACACTTCTTTCTCGGCTGGGATCATTTAGAGCCCTTTGAAGCTGCATTTTGGAAGTTCAAACTCGGGGGCACCATAGAAGTCCATTATATGGAGATAAATCCTGAAATGTTTAACTCAAAAAGCATCATTTTTTTTACAACTGAAAAGAATTAGCTTTGAAATCAGATTGAGGCAGATGGTCAGTTTTTACCCAGATGGTTCATCTTTCCCACTGTCAGCTCTGCCCTGGCTGACCGACCGCTCTGCCTGTTCCGCCCTGGCTGACCTCCTGCTCTGCTTGGGTCTTCCATGGCTGACCACCTGCTCTGCCTGGTCCCCCCTGGCTGTCGACCACTTTGCCTGCTCCGCCCTGGCTGACCGCTCTGTCTGCTCTGCCCTGACCGACCACCCAGCCTGCTCGGCCCTGGCTGACCGCTCTGTCTGCTCTGCCCTTACCGACCACCCTGCCTGCTCCGCCCTGGCTGACCGACCGCACTGCCTGCTCTGCCTGTTCCGCCCTGGCTGACCACCTGCTCTGCTTGGGTCCTCCATGGCTGACCACCTGCTCTGCCTGGTCCTCCCTGGCTGTCGCCCACTTTGCCTGCTCCGCCCTGGCTGACCGCTCTGTCTGCTCTGCCCTGACCGACCACCCTGCCTGCTCCGCCCTGGCTGACCGCTCTGTCTGCTCTGCCCTGAACGACCACCCTGCCTGCTCTGCCCTGGCTGACCGCTCTGTCTGCTCTGCCCTGACCGACCACCCTGCCTGCTCCGCCCTGGCTGACCGCTCTGTCTGCTCTGCCCTTACCGACCACCCTGCCTGCTCCGCCCTGGCTGACTGACCGCACTGCCTGCTCTGCCTGTTCCGCCCTGGCTGACCACCTGCTCTGCTTGGGTCCTCCATGGCTGACCACCTGCTCTGCCTGGTCCTCCCTGGCTGTCGCATACTTTGCCTGCTCCGCCCTGGCTGACCACCTGCTCTGTCAGCTCAGCCCTGGCCGACCACTCGCTCTGCCTGCTCCGCCCTGACCGACCACCCTGCCTGCTCCGCCCTAGCTGACCGCATACTCTGTCAGCTCCGCCCTGGTTGACCGCCCACTCTGCCTGCTCCGCCCTGGCTGACCGCACGCTCTGTCTGCTCCTCCGTGCTGAGCGCCCCCTCTGCCTGCTCCTCCGTGGCTGACCTCCCTCTCTGCCTGCTGCTCCATGGCTGACCGCACGCTCTGCCTGCTCCACCCTGGCTGACTGCTCAGCACTGGCTGACTGCCTAATTATTTGTTTCATTCGTGGTCTATAGCTTAAGAGGTAATTCCCCCCCCCAAAAATAGGAAACATGGTTTGCATTTAACAAGATTAAAAAAAAGAGTTTATGAATAATAGATGATTATTAATTTACTAATTTACTGTAAATCAGGTTATCTTATATCTAATTAGAATCAGCTCCACTAGATAGTCAGCTAATTAAGATTTGAAAATAACCAAAAGATAAAAAAACAAATTTGTTTTTGAGTGTGGTTTGCTTCAAAGAATTTGGGAACTCTCAAATTGCATACTCAACAACAATATAAGATCATATTTAATTCAAATGCATTTACAGAAAATATAGAGAGAGATTTTTTAGAGAAACACATTTGATATCTATGATGTGAAGACAGCAGGCAATATAGATCAGTCTTTTGGATTACTTGATCACATTGGCTTTGCTTTGCTTTGAATTTCTTTCCCAATTATAACGTATATATGATATTTAATTAACAGGATATTTCATGAAAGTAAATCATGACGATTGTGAAATGAACAGTTCAGAATTGAACAAACGCAAAGAATTTTATGGGGAGGTTGTTCTTCACTGCGGTCTTATTTGGTATCATTATCAATTTTCTCAACTGTTTGCTGATATATACTTTCTTTAGGAACCCTGTCTTGGCTCAGGAGCCTCGCTATATCCTGTACATGCAGCTGTTCATCAATGACACCATTACAGTGTCTCTCACTGTGACTTTGTTTGTGCTTACTTACACAGTACCAGCCTTTAATGTTGCTATATGTGGCATCTTCGTCCTCATTGGAAGCAATGTCTACAAAAACACACCACTAAACCTGGCCGGCATGGCTATTGAGCGCTTTGTGGCTGTCTGCTACCCTCTACATCATGCACGAATATGCACCATCCGAAACACCAAAATCCTGATCGGGATCATCTGGCTGGTGGGAGCCGCGCCTGGTGTGGTGCACCTGCTTGTGCTCTTAAGTCTTCGTCCACTCTCCTTCTTTACTTCTAGCCGCGTGTGCCTAGCCCAAAATGTATTTGATTTTGAATACTATTTAATGAGTCATGCTTTTATTCACATTACCTACATGTGCTCCGTGTGGGTGCTGCTCATCTACACTTCCATGTGCTTTTTTTTTTTTGCTAAAGCAGCTGCTTCAGAGCCAGCTCAAGCACAGAAGGCCAGGAGAACCATTTTGCTGCATGCAGTCCAGTTATTGCTCTGTACACTGTCCCTGTCCACGACTGTCCTGGATAGGGCCTTAAAGGTTGTATCAGCGATTTCTAGCCTAAAACATAAAGTGTCAAATTCAGCTGACCTTTCTTCGCGATCCGCTCGCTGCCTGCCCCATAAATTGTCTGTGAAAAAAACGCGTCTCTCTGGTCAGCCTAGGGCCCGAGATATGCCAAAAAAACAATCGGCACTACCAACCTTTCCACAGATAAACAAACAGTGTTCCAACCAATCAGCGTCAGGGGTTTGGTGTTGTGGACTTTCGCTCCGCCTCCCTCACATCCCTGCACCAGTAGGAAAGTCCACAACACCAAACCCCTGACGCTGATTGGTTGGAACACTGTAGCTCTCTTTCCTTACTACCAGTCTGTAATCTATTTCTGCACCTTCGTTCTCACCAACATTGTGCCATATCTGCTGAGCCCACTCATATATGGCATGAGGGATCAAAAGTAGCAAGTACATGAAGCGTTCACTGATGTGTGGCTCAGCCAAGACAGCCATTTACCCTTCTGATTAGCAAAGCTCTCATTTTCTGGCTCCTGACAATGCTGAGAGGCTCAGTTTCACACACACAATCCAAATCTGTGATGTTTAAGCTGTTAATCTTTTATTTTTTTCATAATTCTGTTTTGTATTTAAGCATAGACAGCATAGATTATACAGTAAGCAATGTTCAAACAGTGTTATCTCATAAAATCTACAAATCATCAAAATGAAAAATTTTAATAAAATGTAAGATTAGTCTCAAAATATTTCTTTCCATCTGTAAACGGTGGAACCTCTGATACATTTAGTGGTGAACTTAAACATACACTGGGAGAAAAGTGATAACCTGCAACTGTCATTTCAGAGACTCATTTGTACTTGATCTAACCCATTAACATGACCTCTGTTTATGTAATTCATTAGGCTGATGCAGTCATATTATATATATATATATATATATATATATATATATATATATATATATATATATAAATACACAGTGTGTGAACAAAAAAATAACAAATAAATCAATGTTTTCTACTATTGTAACTCCTGTGTAAATACATGTACTGTATACGTTCTCTCTACATAAAATATTCTATGAAATATGTATTTTGATTTCAAACCATATTTGATGCTTCAGTCCTAATGTAGTGTTTTGGTCAGTTGGACCTGGGCAAGATTATCTTTTTCCTGAAAAAGTTTGGTATTGCATCAGACTAAAACTTACTGACAATTCACTGAAAAGAAATAACTGACTCAAATAATTCATTAATAAGTGACAAATGTGAGCGTCAGAACTGAACCATGGAACAATTAAAGAAGGTAGCCTGGTCTGATGAATCGCATTTGCTTTTAGATCTTTTAGAATTGCTGTTAATTTGTTCACTGTCAGGCCATCCAATATGTAGGTGCCTTTTGCATCAGAGCTGTTTTGGCAGCATGAGGGGTACCTAAACAATATCCGATGGGAAGATTTAATGTTCTGCTGATACTGCCCTTAAAAAAATTAAGGGAACACTTAATCATCACAGTATAATACCAAGTCATTTAAACTTCAGGGATATAATTGTGTTCAGTTAGGAAACATAAGTGATCGTAAACCAGTTTCACCTGCTTTGGTGCAAATGAAAGTGACAACAGGTATGCTGGAGTGGCTTCTATAGTTTAGTATTTTGGAAGAGTTTGGAAGAGAACCTGAAACCCAATCAGGTTGCACAGGCAGTCCAGCTCCTCCAAGATTCCAAGAAACATCTTGTGAACAGGCTCAGGGAGGATGGTCATCTTTTGGACAGGCTCAAGAAGGGTAGCCATCTTGTGAACAGGCTCTGGAAGGGCGGCCATCTTGTGCAGTGGCTCTGGGTTGGCGGCCATCTTATGCAGTGGCTCTGGGCTGGCGAACATCTTGTGCTGTGGCTCTGAGCTAGCAGACATCTTGTGCTGTGGCTCTGAGCTAGCAGACATCTTGCACTGTGGCTCTTCTAAAACACCCACAGTTAACAGAGAGCCACACAGCAACAACGCATACTGCATACAGTCCTTTAATGAGCATTTAAATTCCCCTCCAGGCAGCATTGATTTGGCGGGTTCATTAAGTCCGAAATGAAACAAGTCCTTAAGCCACGCTTCATCATAAAAGGGTACTTGATAGGAAAACTTACAAAACTGGTGAATGTACTCCTCAATGGGCAGATATCCTTGTCGCAGACGAAGTAGCTGGTCGACTGTGTCCATCGTTTAGCTGGTTTGTGAATAAAGCCGCTGGATCCGGGTGTGGCGAAGTATTCTGTTACAGACTGGACTCGACGACAGCGTCAATAGATCCAAATGCTAGCTTTATTGTACAGATCGTGGTCAGGGCAAACAGGGTCGAACACCAGCAAACAGGAACATCCAGGGCAAAACAAAAGCGTAATCCGATAAGACAGGCGAGGGTCAAGATCCAGGAGGGCAGTCCAAAGTAACAAATGACAAGGAACTAGGAAACTATGGCTAAGACTGAAAAACAAAACAGAACTATGGCTAGTGAAAACAACAAGGAAACTAGGAAACAAGGAAACTTGGAAAACCTGAGAACAAGGAAAACGCTTGGTAGAGTCCGCAAGAGCAAAACAATACTTCGCACTGTGTGTCTTCTTCTTCTTCGTCTTTTTTAATGGCGGGTGGCAACCGGCATTTAAGGTGCATATCCGCCACCTACTGTGCTGGAGTGTGGGCCAGAAATGTAAGCATCTAATCACGGTATGACTCAAAAAAAAAAAAAAAACAAACTTTACTTTACCTTCTTTCTACCTTTATAATAACTTTACCAATCAATTAAATCCTTTTCATTAAACCAGTTTCTTTCAAAAAGTTAAACAAATCTCCCATTATCTGCTCTCCAATTTTAAAAAGATTTTTAAGGTTCAACATGTTTTCCCCAAACTTCTTCGCACTGCGTGTTTGGCATGGTCTGTCTCTTATGGCTGACAAACAGGAAGCTACCATAGAGGCAGCAGAGGGAGCAGCAACAGTCAGTGTGGGTAAGGGCTCCCTCTGCTGGCCTGGCATAACAGTATTATTATAACACATTATTATTATTATTATTATTATTATTATTATTATTATTATTATTATTATTCATTTATTATTTTTTTTTACTGGCACCTTTCTATTCACACCGTTTTAAAACCCTAATTTATCAAATCTCTCACTTACCCTTCTCAAAAACAACCACATAATCTTATACATGAACATACTGTTTGCTTAGTGTCACAACAATTTATAAGACTAATATCATGTTTTGCTTCAAAATCACTATATACTGTAACATCAGTAGTGTTTGAAACAATTACCTTCTGCGGATCCATTTATCTTCTTGTCAAAGAATGAGACAGAATATATACTTTATAAAATTCAATACTGTGAAACAAGCTAGTTCAGTTAGCATTGCATTCCAATTCTGTGTTTATTGTCCATGTTTCATCAGTCAAAGCGTCTCTTTCTGCATGTTATTCAGCTGCAGTGATATCAGATGGATTAGTCCATAGGAGGGATTTTGAATGTGATAAGTTTAATACTTCTATGAATCTATTACATTACAGTAAACAAACATTACAGTATATGAGACTGTTTAATGATCCTTAATGAGCCTTATTTTGGGTAAAAATAGAAAAATGCATTTTTAGCACTTTTCC
Source organism: Garra rufa (assembly GCF_049309525.1). Lineage (NCBI taxonomy): Eukaryota > Metazoa > Chordata > Actinopteri > Cypriniformes > Cyprinidae > Garra > Garra rufa. The sequence goes on from NC_133375.1 coordinate 10,638,928, forward strand.
TTGTACTCAAGTTATTTCCTAAATAGCAGTCCTTTTACTTAAAATTTTAATCTTTCCAATTCTGATCTGAAGAGGTAACCCCCCCCCCAAATGTGTATTGCATTTATTTACATTACATTTTTTAAAACAAGATATAAAAAAAATATTAGGTATAGAATCAATAGATTATGAATAATTTATTGATCATTTGATTCATAAAAAAGTTTTTGGATTCTGATTACGTACTTCAGGTTATCTTATATTTTATTAGAATAAGTAGATAGTCTCCACCAGATAGTCAGCTGATTAAGATTTGAAAATAACCAAAAGGTTAACTTGTTTTTGAGAGTTGTTTGCTTCAACCTCCTTGTTTTTCTGACTTAAGGGACTCAGCAGTGACATTACGGTAGAGCACATGAGAATATGGGAACACTCAAACTGCATACTCAACAACAATATAAGATCATATTTAATTCAAGTGCATCTACAGAAAATATAGAGGGAGATTCCAGAGAAACACATTTGATATCTTTGATGTGCAGAGGCAATACAGATCCAGTCTTTTGGATTACTTGATGTCACCTTGGCTTTGCTTTGCTTTGAATTGCTTCCCCAAATATAGCTTAAATAACTTTAAATTATTATATTATAGATTTATTATTTAACAGGATGTTTCTTTTTTTTTAAAAATCTTGACGATTGTGAAATGAACAGTTCAGAATTTAACAAACGCAAAGAATTTTATGGGGAGGTTTTTTTTAAAAACTTCACTGTGGTCTTGTTTGGTATCATTATCAATTGTATAAACAGTTTGCTGGTTTATACTTTCTTCAAGAACCCTGTCTTCGCTCAGGAGCCTCGCTATATCCTGTACATACAGCTGATCATTAATGACATGATTACACTGTCTTTCTCTGTGACTTTGTTTGTACTTGCTTACACAACACCAGGTTTTAATGTTGCTGCCTGCTGCATCATCCTCCTCATTGGAAGCAGTGTCTACAAGAACACACCACTAAACCTGGCCGGCATGGCAATTGAACGTTTCGTGGCCGTCTGCTACCCTCTACATCATGCACGAATATGCACCATCTGAAACACCAAAATCCTGATCGGGATCATCTGGCTGGTGGGAGCTGTGCCTGGTGTGGTGCACCTGCTTGTGCTATTTAATACTCGTCCACTCTCCTTTTTCACTTCTAAAAGCATGTACCTACCCTACAATATGTTTGATTTTGAATACTTTGTAATAAGTAATGCTAGCTTTAACTTCAGCTACTTGTGCATAGTGTGGTTGCTGCTCTTTTACACTTATTTCAAAGTGCTGTTTTCTGCTAAAGCAGCTGCTTCAGAGCCAGCTCAAGCACAGAAGGCCAGGAGAACAATTTTGCTGCATGGCGTCCAGTTACAGTACTGCTCTGTACATTGTCCCTGTTCACGACTTTCTTGGATAGTGCCTTAGCAACTCTCTTTCCTTACTACCAGTCTGTTATCTACTTCTGCGACTTCATTCTCACCAACATTTTACCACGTCTGCTGAGCCCACTTATTTATGGCTTGAGGGATCAAAATTTTAAAAAGTGCATGAAGAGTTTACTGTTGTGTGGCAAGAGAGCCATTGCTTGTTCTGATTAGCAGAACTCTCATGCACTGACTCCTGACAATACTGGGAAACTGAGTTTCACTCACACATTCAAAAATCCATAATGTTCAAGCTGTAAAACCTTTTTTTCCCCTAGAATTCTGTTTTGCATTTCAGCACAATCACAGAGTAGATTAGACAGTAAGCAACGTTCAAACAGTGTTACAGTGTAAAATTGTATTTAAATGTATGATGAGTCTCAAAATATTTCTTTCCATGTATGAACAGTGTCACCTCCAATACATTTAGTGGCACACTAAAACATACACTGGGAAAAAAGTGGTAACCTGCAACTAGGGATCAGGTTTTTTTTGCCCTCGAGTCCGAGTCATTTGATTTCGAGTATCTGCCGATACCGAGTCCCGATCCGATACTTCTATAATACATAAAAAATAAGGAACATCCTGGATCTGTTTCTTCACTCTTCTTTATTCTTTTTTTTTAATTCACCTTATTTTAACACTTCAACAACTCTGTTAACAAACAGAGCACTTCTGTGAGGTAGCTTGAACAATCAAGTAATAAATTAGATAAATTCTTCACTTCTAGACATTAATGTAACAGTAAATATAAAAAAAGTCTAATATAAAAACAAATAGCACCTCAACTTAAAATACCCGGCAGGCATGTAAACAAATAAAAAAATTCAATTGCCACAGGGTTTGCTGTGTTTCTGTGTGGAGTCAAGAGGTCTAACTCTGTGCCACCGCATAACTATAGATGTGTTAAAAATTAATGAGAATATATATACATATATATCCGAGCCCTGATCGGGAGGTAACGTCCGATTCCGATCGAGTCTGAAACCACGTGATCAGGCCAATTTCCGATCACGTGATCGGATCGGGACATCCCTACCTGCAACTGTCAGAGACAAATTTTTATTTGATTTGACCCATTAACATGACTTGCATTTATGTAACATTTATGTAACCAGTTAATGTATATGTTCTCACATAAAGCACATTATCAAGGTTATCTAAAAAAATAAATAAATTAATAAGTCACTGTGTTCTACTATAATAATTCCTATGTAAATATACATTTAATGTATACCTTCTCTCTACATAAAATATTCTATGAAATATGTTTTTTGATTTCAAGTCATATTTGATGCTTCAGCATGTAGTGAAAAGATAATATATATTTTTGTATAAAATTATAATAAATATAACCCTTATGTTGCGTTTTGGTCAGCTGGACCCAGACAAGATTTTCTTTTTCTAGAAAATGTTTATTATTGTTATCGCATCAGACTAAAATTTACTGGCAGTTCACCCAAAATAA
>NC_133375.1:10642335-10665922 GCF_049309525.1 Garra rufa
ATGTATATATATAGTGAATATATATATATATATATATATATATATATATATATATATATATATATATATATTTATTGTGGCAAGTGAATATATATGTATATTTATAGTGAATAATATATATATATATATATATATATATATATATATATATATATATATATATATATTTTGGCAAGTGAATATATATGTATATTTATAGTGAATATATATATTCATACGCTTCCTATTATTGCTGACCAGCTTTTTGCATGTCTCCACTGGTATTTTTGCCCATTCATATTTAACGACGTGATCCGACTCTTTCAGGTTGGAGGGTCTCCTTGCCATCACCATGATCTTAGATCCCTCCAGAGATTCTCAATTGGATTTAAGTCAGGACTCTGGCTGGGCCACTGCAAAACGTTAAATGGGTCCTATTATGCTCTTTTACAAAATCTTTATTTTGTTTTGGGGGTGTACTAGAACATGCTCTCATGTTTGGTGGTTTGAAAAACACATAATATTTCACATAATTTACATTATTACAATGGCTTTATTCCCAGGCTGGCACAAATGGCTCGATTAGTTCCGGGTTTAGCCTTCCGAAAAACCAAATGATTGGTTAGCAGTCCCACTGCGTTGCAATTGGCGAACAGCTTAGACAGCGTATAGTACTGTCACGCCCCTCCACAAAGCAGCAAACTAGATTAAAGTGATTCTTATGTTTTAAATATGGATATTTTTCCTAAAAAACACATTGGATCGCTAAAGGAGGCTTTTACTGACCCCCCACGGAGCCATGCGAGACACTTTTTATTATGGATTGACTTGTTTTGGACTGATGGAGAGAAACACTTGTCTATGCAGTTCAGTTCTAAAGCTTGGGAGAGCCAGAATTATTTTTAATATAACTCCAATTGCATTTGTCTGAAAGAAGGATGCATGAAGGGTGAGTAAATAAAATGCTACAGTATTGTTGGTCTGCCTGCCTGCGAGATCGCCGATACAATGGTTATCTTTCTTGTACTAATGTATTTAACTATTTACATGTCTGAAACCAGCTTTAGCATAAGGCTAGTGAAGCTATCTACACTGTATGATGATTAAATCTCTTACCACACACTGCACACGTCTATGGCGTGGCTCCGAAGCGTCCACGGATGATTGTCACTCTGTTTACATATTTGTGTTATATTTGTGGTATATAGCAGCCGCGGCTCTGCTTGTGTTTCGACCCGCTATACCACACACGTGGACGGCGCTGCTTCAGCACAGATTCCGGGAGCAGTTCACGGACACTTTTTCGGTCGCCGGTCAATGTTCGTATTTATGTGAGCCACCCTGCGGCTCGCTGAAGCATCCCAGAAGTGGCTGTCCATAATACATTGCTAAATTTAGGTGAATCCCCCAACCCAACGATTTGAATTTCCATAGGCGGGATACCGCGTTGTGACATTATTGTATGCGGAAAACAAATGCTGTCGTCCAAACAAGCAGTTCGTTGTAGTTTTTAAAAAGGGAATTTTTAAAACTAAATATCTCCCTTTGAAGTGGACTTTGAGATTTGTAACTTTATAGATGTTTTTCATGCCCAAACATACACACCGCACACTGGCTAAAGTTCAAAAAGTGAAAAAGCAAAATAGAACCCCTTTCTTCACCAATTTGCTGTGTGTTTTGGGTCGTTGTCATGCTGAAATGTCCACTGGTGCCCAAGGCCAAGTTTCTCTGCAGACTGCCTGATGTTGTTGTTGAGAATTTGGATGTATTGCTCCTTTTCATGGTGCTATTTACTGTGATTAGATTCCCTGGTCCACCGGCTGAAAAACACCCCCAAAACATTAGGTTCCCACCACCGTGTTTGACAGTGGGGATGGTGTTCTTAGGGTTGAAGGCTTCTCCCTTTTGTTATGCCAAATGAAGGCTACATCATTGTGGCCAAACAATTAAATTTTTGTTTCATCTGACCATAAAACAGAAGACCAGAAGTCTTCTTCTTTGTCCAGATGAGCATTTGCAAAGGCCAAGCAGGCTTTTGTGTGCCTTATCTAGAGAAGTGGTGTCCATCTTGGTCTGCGTCCGTGGAACCCAGTGTTCCCCTTCAGTCGTTTCACTACGACATTACATATGGGAACTCGCTTGAGAGTCCAATCATCTCTGAGCCTTATTCAAAAGGCCAATGAAAATTCGCGAGTGGAAATTTGCATGCCAAGCCACGCCCCGTACATACGGGTATATAAGATGGCGGCATGCAGCCAGTCATTTAGATTTTTGCTTCAGAGCCTCTCTGATCGCTCGAGCCAAAACAAAAAAATTACTACGTTCCTGCTTCGAAACAGCTCTTCTCCGCTGACGTGCTGCCATCTGAAAGAGTCTAAAAAGAGTGTTTGGCAGCCGTCAGCGGTATCCTGCGGGCGGCCGTTTTTACGGCCATCAAAAAGCCTCCTGCTCTCCAGCAAGCGAGCCCCATTGAGTGCACGGAGTGCCGCGGTTCCCTCCCTGGGCAGACCAGGACTAAAAGAGCAATTTCTCATGGCTGTGTAAAACGTTCTTTTCAGAATGGTTTTCCGGCCGTGCGCTGCTGGATGTGGCAGTTTCCTCACCTCTGAGGACGGACATGAACACTGCCTCACATGCCTGGGCTTAGAGCATGCTGAGGCAGAGTTTACGGATGGTTCATGCGTTCACTGTGAACCGCTGTTCTTTTGCAAGTCGGCTCCCCTCGGTGCCCCGCGGCTCGTCGTTAAGCCGTCAATGCTTTTCGGCCGCCGTGGCGAGGCAACGGGGGATTTACCGGCCGCATCTACCCTCCAGAGTGTGTGAGCGCTCGACCGCTCTCGCGGGCCACGTGTATCGCGCTGCTGGACAAGCTGCTTCCGCCTTGCTTGCCATGGCCACCTTACAGGTCTACCAGGCGCAGGCACTAAAACAGCTGCATGAGGGTGGTCCCGACCAAGAGATGATGCAGGAACTCCGCGCCAGGAACTGTGGTCCAGGAGCGACATCTATGGCTCAATCTGACTCAGATGGCAGACGCCGACAAAGCTCGCTTTCTCGACGCTCCCATCTCCCAGAGCGGCCTATTCGGCGACACTTTCGAGGACTTCGCCCAACGGTTCTCGGCAGTCCAGAAGCAGACGGAGCCATCAAACACATCTTGCCCTGCCACAAAGCTACAATCCCGCTGCCGGTGGCCCTGCCTCCGCCTGCCCGTCGCCGAGGGAGCCCCCCTGCGGCTCCGAAAACAACCCCAGCTCCTACCCCCATCGAGGTCCATGAAGCCAGGCTGGCAGCCCGGCGCAGAGCTGGCTGCAAGAGAGCGGCACCGCCCGCCTCTCAGGGACCCAGCCAAAGGTTCTCGCAAGAAAGCTGCCAAACATCTGCAAAACATTTGGCCTGTCCCTCTCTCCCCGCGTCTTCACGAAAGTCGCGGAGGCACCCCTAACCCCTCTTTGGCAGTCGGGCCTTCGCATTCTCAACTATCTCGACGACTGGCTTCTCATAGCTCACTCGCGAGACCTGTTGTGCGAACAGAGGGACCTTGTGCTTCAGCACCTCGGCCATTTGGGCCTTCAGGTCAACTGAGAAAAGAGCAAACTCTCCCCAGTGCAGAGGATCTCTTTTCTCTGTGTGGAGCTGAACTCGGTCAACATGACAGCCCGCCTCACAAACGAGTGCGCTCAGTCAGTACTGAGATGTCTGGACTTATTCAAACACAAGACAGCGGTTCCTCTCAAAACATTTCAGAGGCTCCTGGGGAATATGGCAGCTGCAGCTGGGCTTGCTTCATATGAGACCGCTTCAGCGCTGGTTACACGACCGAGACGGGCATGGCACCGTGGCACATTCTGGATTGGCGTTTCCCTGCAGTGTCGCCGCCTATTCAGCCCAAGGTCAGACCCTGCCTTCCTTCGGGCCGGTGTGCCCTTGTGACAGGTGTCCAGGCATGTTGTAGTTTACACAGATGCCTCCATCACGGGTTGGGTGCTTTATGCAACAGGCAGGCAGTATCGGGCTCTTGGACAGGACCTCGACTGCAGTGGCACATCAATTGCCTCGAGTTGTTGGCTGTGCTTCTGGCCCTTCGTCGCTTCCGATCGACGTTGCGTCAGAAACACGTGCTTGTTCGCACCGACAGCACTGCGACCGTGCGTATATCAATCGCCAGGGCGGTCTCCGCTCTCCTCGCATGTCACAACTCGCCCGCCGTCTGCTCCTTTGGAGTCAAACGTGGCTGAAATTGCTACGGGCCATTCACATACCAGGGAACTCAACCGTGCAGTGGATCAGCTCTCACGGCAGTCCACCCACCCTGGAGAATGGCGACTCCACCCCGAGACAGTCCAGCTGATTTGGAGTCGTTTCGGCCAGGCTCCGATAGATCTGTTCGCCTCCCCGAAACCTCCCACTGCCAGCTCTTTTATTCTCTGACCCAGACTTCCCTCGGCAGAGACGCACTGGCACACAACTGGCCTCCGGGGCTCAAGTACGCCTTTGCCCCAGTGAGCCTCTTTGCACAGACCCTGTGCAAGATCAGGGAGGACGAGGAGAAGGTCTTGTTGGTTGCGCCACACTGGCTCACCCGGACCTGGTTTCCAGCACTTATTTCCTCATGGCAGCCCCTCCCTGGAAGATCCCCTTGAGGAAAGACCTTCTTTCTCAGGGGATGGGCACAATCTGGCACCCGCGTCCCGACCTGTGGAACCTGCATGTCTGGCTCCTGACGGGACGCGTCAGACCTCGCCGGCCTCCCCCAGGCCGTGGTTAATACCATTGCTCAGTCCCGAGCTCCCTCTATGAGGCAGGCTTATGCACTGAGGTGGGGTCTGTTCGTTGACTGGTGTTCCTCTCGAGGAGAGGACCACAGAGATGCACGATTGCAGTACTGCTTTCCTTCCTGCAAAGAGGGTTGGAGCGCAGGCTGTCCCCTTCGTTGCTGCAATTGCAGCGTATCACGATGCAGTAGATGGAACATCCCTGGGTAAGCACCAACTCATTGTGAGGTTCCTGCGAGGTGCAAGGAGGATTAACCCTCCCAGACCGCACCTCGTACCCTCTCTTGGGATCTCTCCGTCGCCCTCCGCGGCCTACGGGAGGCCCATTTGAGCCACTTGCGTCAGTTGAGCTAAAATTCCTGTCTCTTAAGACAGCGCTCCTGACCGCACTGGCCTCCATCATGAGGGTAGGGGACCTACAAGCCTTCTCTGTCAACGAAAAGTGCCTTGAGTTTGATATGTGCCCAAGGTTCCACCACGCCCTTCCGCGATCAGGTGGTGAACCTGCAAGCTCTGCCCCGGAGGAGGCAGACCCAGCTTCTGCGCTGCTGTGCCCTGTTCGTTCTCTGCATGTTTACGTAGACCGTACTCGGCCCTTCAGACACACCGAGCAGCTCTTGTCTGCTTCGGAGGTCAGCAGAAAGGGAATGCTGGCTCCAAACAGAGGTTGGCCAATTGGGTGGTAGAAGCCATCTCCCTGTCTTATCTATACCAGGGAGAGCCATGCCCCTTAGGTGTTCATGCCCACTCCACCAGGAGTGTTGCCTCATCCTATGCGTTGGCTCATGGCGCCTCACTAGCAGATATCTGTAGAGCTGCGGGCTGGGCGACACCTAATACCTTCGCTAGGTTCTACAACCTCCGCGTAGAGGCCATATCCTCCCGTGTCTTAACATAAGACTTCAGGTGAGCGGGAGGATGGCTGGTGTCGGCTTGCTGCACCATTCCCACGTGGATCCGTGCGCCATTTCCCAGCATGTTCCCTCCGGCGAACCTTGGGTCCTCCATGCCCCGCAGTCAGGCCTAGATGCGGAGTAGTCCCTGACTGTGATCCTGCCTGGGTCTCTTTCGCCCCACAGTTTGTGACTGTATTTTTTTCAATATTCCAGCGGAGGAGACCACTGTTTCCCTCGTGTATCCCTAAGAAGCTTTATGGATGTATTGAATTATTCTCATTTCCCCCCCAACCCATGCTTCAGTACAACTGGCATCCCTGTAGGGCCCCTCCTATTGGCCCTCAGGGCGTTGGGAAGGTTACGTTACAATTTCCATCTGCTGACACGTCCGCCTGTCAGCACGTGGGGTTGTGCGTAACGCGGCGTCAGGGTTGTGGCCTGTTCTATAGGGTCTGTTCCCATATGTAATGTCGTAGTGAAACGACTGAAGGGGAACGTCTAGGTTACGAAGGTAACCCTCGTTCCCTGAAGGAGGGAACGGAGACGTTACATCCCCTGCCACGACCCTGGCGTCGCGCTGACGCCGGCTCGATCCGGCTCTTCAGCAAAAACCTGAATGACTGGCTGCATGCCGCCATCTTATATAACCGTATGTACGGGGCGTGGCTTGGCATGCAAATGCCACTCGCCAATTTTCATTGGCCTTTTGAATAAGGCTCAGAGATGATTGGACTCTCAAGCGAGTTCCCATATGTAACGTCTCCGTTCCCTCCTTCAGGGAACGAGGGTTACCTTCGTAACCTAGACGCTGTGCAGTGTCCGTTGGACTGTCTGCCTTGAGATTTTGCCACAAACAGAGCCCAGATTCATCAGGATGGCCTTGATGGTGATCCTTGAATTCTTTTTTACCTCTCTCACTATCCTCCTGACCAGCACGTCCATTTTGGCTTCCGACCACTTCCTCTGAGATTTTCACAGTGTTGAATGTCTTGTATTTTTTAATAATACTTTGCACTGTAGCCACTGGAACTTCAAAACATTTAGATATGGTCTTATAGCCCTTTCCTGACTTTTGAGCAGCCACAATGCGCAGCCGCAGGTCCTCAGTGAGCTCCTTTGTCTTAGCCATGACTGTCCACAAACCAACAGCAGAGAGCTTCTGTTTTTCGCTTGTTGAGTTGATTAAAACTGTTCCCAATGAATCAGGGTAATGTAAACAAGCTCATAAACGCAAGCATGTAGAGGGAGATATTGGTCACCTTCAGAAGCAAATGCAAGGTATCCAAGAGACTCGGAACACTTTGGTAGGGGCTCAGCAATAGACCGCAGAGCCTCAAGATTTGGGGCTTCCATTATTAAAAAGGCCATGATAAGCTTTCAGTAATAGCTTCTGGAGTGTTTGGAAGCAGTGTTGTTTTTGACAACCATCTTAGATTTAGTCTTAGTCTTAGTCTTTTGGACTAAAATGGTTATTAGTTTTAGTCAAATTTTAGTCACTTCTATATGTGATAGTTTTAGTCCAATTTTAGTCGATGAAAAGTCAAGAACGTTTTAGTCTAGTTTTAGTCGATGAAAATTCAAAAAGGTTTTAGTCTAGTTTTAGTCAAAAAAAGGGGAAAAAGTAGTCTTTTAACAAATTAATGTAGGTCAGTAAGTATTTTGCTGTTGGGTAGTGTCACTTATAAGTTCTGAAAATAGCAGATCTATAGTTCAACACAATGTGAGCTTCCGGATCGACTATTTTTACCAATAATTACAATAATGAAGGAATGTTTTAAAACATAAAAGACAAACAAGGATGGAATGCTAAAACGGCTTGCCATAGTAGTATGGCAAAGAGTATTTAATGCTAAAATGGCTTGCCATAGTGGCAGATACTTTTTTCGGTTTTAATTGGCATGCACAATGAGCAGAAATGTCATGCATTTTAAACATCTGACGGACCACCCACTAACATTTTCGTCTATTCTCGTCTCGTCAACGAAAACTCACACATGTCTCGTCATGTTTTAGTCATCAACGAGCCATTTTTATCTCGTCAACGTCTCGTTATCGTCATGGAAAAAAGTGGCGTCAACGAAATGATTTCGTCATCGTCATCGTTGACGAAAACAACAATGTTTGGAAGGGATGAAAATGCTGGGCCTTCAGATCCAGAGTCAGAAACAGGTGATACGGCCTTAGAGACTACTTCCCTTGACCCTTCAGACAGAGCGGTGATTTCCAGAGCAGCTGAGCGCACAAAACTGCCTTCCCAGGCTGCTTCAACATCAAACCTCAGTGTTTGATAGAGGCCCTTAGCATTGTAAATCAGAAGGGTTGCCAATACGTACTGATTTTATAACGGAGTTGCAGTCTTTCTGAAAGGCCCCTAGTTCTACGACACTCTCTAGGACACAGCTAGGCAACCTGGAAGGGGCAGCAACTTATGGGCTTGCTACAACTCCTCAGATTGGACCCATCTTTGCTATGTTGGCTGAAGCTATTGCCAGGACTGGAAGGGACGCCACACACCCTAACAAGCAGGTTAGAATAGTTGACAGACAACTGCGGAAAGCCTATCAAACCTCGGCCTTGTCTGCAAGACTGGCATGCACAAACTCTCTCCTCTTGGTTTAATTAGAGAGTCTGCTGCAAGATTTGTCCTCCACTTTGACAGAGGGGAAAAGCATCCCAGAAACATTGCAAGTGGTGGATATGCTAATTCAAGGAACAAGTGTGCATGCCCAAGCCCTGGGGCAATCCACAGCTAATATGGTTCAAACACGCCATCAGGTATGGCTATCTCAAGCTGACTTGTTGGATCAAGATTGCATGGTAGTCACTGCAGCCCCATTAGTGCCTGGGGAGGTCTTTGGACCCCCTGCAGAAGCAGCCTTGGAGAAGTCTCGTAGAGCAAGAGAACTGACTCAATCAGTGGTTAGAGCTCCAGCTAATCGTGGGCTACACACATCAGCGGGGAACAGAAATTGGGCTCGGACAGAATCATCAAGCTAAGCCTTTGTAAGTCACTGCTGGTCTGCTGCCCAAGGGGTAACCACACGGCCAAGTCAGGGAGTCTGGCAGTCCTTTCATAGAATGGGACAGGCAGAGTCTTTCAGCACATGTGCAGCAGGCAGAAGAAACCGTCACTGATGGTTATCAGCCTCCAGCCCCACATTTTACCAGTCAACATCTCTTCCACTGGCGCCAACGCACTCAATGTCGGTGGATGCTGAGCACTTTGGAGCTCTGATACAGGCTCCAATTCAAATCCAAGTCACCCCGATTTCAAGGGATTGTTCCTACTGTTTTGAAAAAAAAAAAAGAGATGCAGTGCAGGTTTCTGAAAGATGAAGTGTCAGTTCTTTTAGGAAAAGGAGCAATAACACACCTGCCCTCGAGATCGATAGGGCAAGGGTTTTATTCAGCCTATTTCCAGATTCCATTGAAAGGTGGGGGTCTTCGGCCCATCCTGAATCTCAAGAATTTCAAAAAGCAAAAAGAGTTTTCTCACTCCCACAAGGGTAGTGACACACCTAGGCTTGAGTTTAAGTGTAATGAGCACATCTCTGACTCCACAGAGGCAGTCAGTGTTCGAGTCCCTCAAAAAGGAGCAAGTTACAGTGTGGTTGTGTCCGAGACTGCTTGGCCTAATGGCGGCAGCCAGTCAGGTGGTGCCATTGGATTTGCTTCACATGTGCCCATTAAAGCAATGGTTAGTGAAGTACAAAGTGAGTCCATATGAGAATGGGCACTCAAGTGGTGGCTCTTAACTCCAGGCCTGAAGGAGTCAAGTTGGGCTCGTTATGTTCAAGGGACACCATAACAAGAGATGCCTCAGAGGCAGGATGGGGTGCTGTCTGGTGAGGCAACCCAGTACAAGGGAAATGGGATGCCCCATGGGAAGGAGCACACATAAACCTCTTAAAGCTGGAGGCAGTATTTCGGGCCTTGATCCATTTTCTTCCTCAGCTTCAGGAGAAGCAAGTGATTGTTTGTTCAGACATCTGTCGTATCATTCATAAAACACCAGGTTGGAGTACATTCAATATCCCTACACAGGAGGGCCCAGGATCTCCTGTTATGGGCACATGCTCAAGGGGTGTTCCTGAGGGCTGTACACTTGCCGGGAGAGGACAACGTAGCAGCAAACCACTCTTCACCCAGCAGTGGTACAGGCCCTTTAGCTTTGTTTCGGGAAGGCCAAAGTTGATCTTTTTGCCACACAGGAATTAACACACGGTCCCCTGGGGTATTCAATGGTGGGCCCCAGAGGACCACTAGGGGTGGATGCTCTGGCAAACGAATGGCCCCCAGTACTCCTGTATGCATTTCCTCCTTTCCCACTTTTGCCTGCAGTCCTAGCCAAAGTGAGAAGTTTGAAGAGCAAAGTCCTGCTGGTGGCACCAGATTGACCTCAACAGTCACAGATGCCAGATTTAATAGCTTTGCTGAAAGGGTCACCATGGTGTCTCCCAGTCAGACAGGACATGCTGTCTCAGGACCAGGGTCAGATCTCCCACCCGAATCCAGGGAAGTACAGGTTACACGTCTGGCCACTAGACGGGAGTCAAAAAGATATCATGGAGAAGCAGTTCTAACCACTCTACAGGCAGCCAAAGCCCCGTTTACAAGGCGGCTTTATGCTTCTAGATGGGAACGTTTTTCTGGATGGTGTCAGTCCATAGAGATAGACTCATTTTCATGTGAAGTAGATTCAATCTTGTCATTTCTCTAATCCATGCTGGAAACAGGAGTAACAGAATCAACCTTGAGAGGGTATGTAGCTGCTATATCTGATCGTCATGAAGGCTATGGAGGCAACACAGTTGGGTTTAACCTCTTGTCAGGCGTTATCTGAAGGGGACTCACAGGACTGTGTCCATCTCAAGCCCAGGTAATTCCTTCATGGGAAGGAGCACAGTGCTTCTCAGAGCACTGAGAAGATACATTTCTTGCACACAACAGATAAGGCACACCGTTCAGCTGTTTATCTGTTATTGAGTCTCTGCAAGGCCAAGCAGTGTCCAAGCAGAGGTGGTCGAAATGGGTGGTCAGGCTGATAGAGCTAGCCTATCACAGTGCATGGAATGCCTCCTCCACAGGGAGTGGCCCACTCTACAAGAGGAGTGGCTGTCTCCTGGGCATTGTTAAAAGGTGCTTCTTTGGAGGATGTGTGTGCAGGAGCTGGTTGGTCATCATCTATGGCATTTGCCAAATTCTATCGTCTGGTTGTTGCTACGACTGTCTCATTCACTGTCCTGCAAGCTGCAGAACAGACATGATCTGCCTTATGTAAACAATATCAAGGTGCTGAAACCCCCCTGATTTTAATATGTAAATGACAGGAAAACTTATAAATGTTTTGTTAGCATGAACTGGTTTCCTTGAGTTATTGCCCCACTTGGATTTTCTCCCTTCCTGACTTATCTGGTACACAGTTGACTCATACTGTGGCATGCTGACTGAGATGAAATAGAACAATGGGTTGCGTAGCTAACCTAGTTCTGTGAATGAAGTCAACACGCCACACGGCGTGGTCACTCGGGGAGCATTTGTCACTAGTCTGCAAAAAGAGAAAGTGCCAGCTTCTTCATACCTGTATTATAGGCTGTGATTGTAAGCGGTGCATGGATAACCATGTTAACAAAATAACAAGGGCATGGCACTAATCAGTCACCAAAACAACTAACCAAGGGGGAACCATGGAGACAAACAAGCAGGCAAAGGAAGAAGTGGAACAGAGGTAACAAAGAAAACATGACAAAAATCATACCAAAGCACCATTTCTAAGGAGCGTATTTCAGATGCTCCAAAATGACAAAAGTTCAAGTCCAAGCAGAGGTGGATCAAGGAAACACGAGGAAAATGCCATCTCCTGGTTGGTTTAAATGGTTTGAAGTTTAAAGAATAAGAGTGCATGCGTTTTATGTGCATATGACTGACAGATCAACCATGATTTATCTGGCAATCAGATGCATGTAAAATAACTAAACCTGGTTTGGATGTGTGTGCACATGGGCAAAGAGGCAAGATGATTTATTCATATCCGAAATGAGACGGATATGAGACATATCCGAAATGAGACAAAGCTGGAGGGTGCTCTCAAGTCCTAAATGGCCTCATAAAAGTAAAAACTCCAGCTATTGCTGTAGCAAAAAAAAGAAAAAAGAAAAAAAAGAAAAGTAATTTAAAGTAATTTCCAGGTAATAAATAAAGTGAATAATTCAGTGCTAATTGATATGACATTTATTGCGGTATACAAACTATTATGCCTTATGTGTACAATCATCAAGTTGTCAGTGAACTTTTTTTTTTTTTTTTTTTACATTTCTATCCCCCTTATTTCTAAAATGATGGCTATGCCCCTATGTGTGTCATACGGAAAACAGCATGAGTCTTTTTGTGTTTGAATGGTTTAAAGTCATATTAAAATGTGCATAAAGGAATTGAAATTTTATAAGTAGACAATTCCTGACCGTAAGCATCCTATTCCAGAAATGAAATTGATTTCGGATTCCCAAGTCTAGGTATGGGTTAAATAAAATGCTTATTTTTTGTTCAGCCTGAAACTGTGTGTGTGGAGTCCACATTTGCTATTATAACTAACTACACTTTTAATGTGACGCAGCTCTCAGCTAGTCCCCTGTTGCTATCCGGTGAGTTATAAATAGCACTTCTAAGAGCAATTTTTTACTGTCACTGAAAGTATGAGTCTCGCTCTTCTCTGTTTCCTGGACCTCTTTCAAGAGAGGCAGCCCCGCTCTCCCTGAGCTGCGCTCAAAGAGGTGAGCTGCTTTTATTACTAAACAGTCTCCCTGTTTCGCTCACGAGAGGCGGCCGCCTCCACGTTTTTTTCCTCCCATTTACCTCGGAGGAAGAGACTGTGAACTCATGATCAGATTTAAGTGATCTAACACTGGCAAAGTCCTCGCGTGCATCACTCTATGCAGCTTTTGATCTGCCAGTGTGTTAACACGTGAAGATTGGCACCTCGTTTGATCAAGCTGCTCAACCCTAGGCAGATCAGAGCAGAACGCTGTATCGTTGACAGCTTCATATGAAGTTTTCTCAATGAAGACGGCCCCTCCCCTCCCCTCCACTCGCTGCTACGAGTGGATCTGAGAGAATCCATGCAGCACTTTAATCTGCCGGTGTTTACACAAAGTGTAAACAAAGTGTTTACACATCCCTGGAGTGTCAGACTCTGTTTTGGGGATATTAAAACAAGGCTATACACTTAAATTCACTAGAAGACCCCTGTGTTCAATGGTGTGGTCTCCACTTTGGTTTAGAGCTAGGATGCACACGTCTTGCACACTGAGGTGATGAATCTTTTGGCAAAGGAAGCCGTAGAAATGGGTTCCCCCAGTTTAAAGCGAGTCAGGCTTTTACAGCCACTACTTCCTCATCCCCAGAAAGGATGGAGGCCTAAGGCCCATCCTCGATCTTAGACACCTGAACTGTGCCCTCATGAGATGGCCATTCACAATGATTACACTGAAACAGATCCTCTTGCAAGTTCGCCCAGGGGACTGATTCTTTTCTCTGGACCTAAAAGACACATACTTTCTTTTAACAATTTTGTCCAGATAGCCGAAGGGGTGGCCTATTAATACACGGTCCTGCCCTTCAGTCTATCTCTGGACCATACGTTTAGGAAGTGCGTGGACACGACCCTTTTCCCTCTGAGACAGATGTGTATCCACATCCTCAATTACCTCGACGACTGGCTCATTTTGACCCAGTCAGAGGCAGAACTGATATCTTGATAGCTTGCTGTTTCCCAGCCAATGAATATCGTTCTTGGGGACAGTTCTCGACTCAGCTCAAATGAGAGCAGCAGGCTACTTTGAATGTGGCCCCTTCAGCGCTGGCTGAAATCATGAGTTCCACACTGCGCGTGGCATCACGGATGCATGCATATCAAGATGGACCAGGCATGTGTGACAGCCCTGGCCCCTTGGTTAGATAATTGCTGGATAGAGAGTGGAGCGGCCCTAGGAATGGTCAGTAGACGAAAGGTGGTCTGGAAAGATGCTTCCAACATGGGTTGGGGAGCTCTGTGTGAGGGCAGACCTACTTTCAGCCACTGGTTGAAAGAGGAACAAGGACTCCACATCAAGTGCTTGGAAGTGCTAGCAGTATGTCGAGCCTGTCAGTTCTTCCTGATGGACCTATGGGGACACCATGTGCTGATTTACTCAGCCAACATGTTGGTGGTGTCCTACATAAAACACAAGGGAGGCCTTTCCTCAAAGTGCCTCCTTGTTCTATTAGAGCGCCTTCTGGAATGGGCTCAGCTCCACTTGAGCTTGCTAAGAGCAGCTCACGTTCCAGGCATACTGAATCAGAGAGAAATGTCCCCTCAGAGGAGTGGAGGCTCCATCCGCAGATGGTTCAGAGTATTTGGGAGATCTTTGGCGACGCCGAAGTAGATCTCTTTGTCTCAAAAGACAACTCTCACTGCCCAATTTACTATTCGAAGGACAGGGATGCACTGGCCCATGACTGGCCCAGCCTCCTCCTTTATGCTTTTCCCCCAATTGCTCTGATTCTGCAGGTAATCAGACGAATCAGAGAGCAGAAGTGCAAGGTACTTATGGTGGCCCCTCTCTGGAGGAACCAACATTGGGTGTCAGAGCTGACACAGCTGCTTGCAGCAGCCCTTTGGCCTATTCCTCTGAGACAGGACCTCTTCTCTCAAGTGAACGGGGCAATATGTCACCCCAGGCCCAATCACCACAAGCTTAGCCCGCTTTTGCCCTGGAAGAATTTTGTTATGCTTCTCTATGAGCACTGCATGCTTATGGAAGTGTACATTTCTGTCATTCCTCTACCTAGCACGCTGTGATTGTACTGCTTCCAATAGCGTCTAGTGACACAGTACAAGTGTAGCATCGACAAGAAGCGTACTCGGTTACTGACATAACCTTGCTTCCTTGAGATACGGTAATGAGTACTGCGTTGCTAGCCGTGCTAGGTAGCTGCGCGACTCAGTCGTCGATTCCGTCGAAGTAACCTGAGAATCCGTGGCAAAATGCCTGTTTATATAGCAAATAACCCTGTCGCCATAGGATTGTGTAGCACCGCTGCCGATCCATTGGTTCATTTCTAAAGCATTGCTTTCACTGCGTGATTGAAAAGGCTTCAGTCAAGGAGAAAAAATGCTTTTTCCCATAGTTTCTAGCGATGTAGTACTCGTTCCCGTATCTAAAGGAAACAAGGTTACGTTAGTAATCGAGTACGTTTTCTCTGCTGCACACACATCGTCTAGGTTACGAAGGTAACCCACGTTCCCCGAAGGAGGGAACGGAGACGTTACATTGGGATCTCGCTTGAGAGACCGATCATCTCTGAGCCTTATTAAAAAAAGGCCAATTGAAAATTGGTGAGTGGACGTGCGCGCCGGCCACGCCCCCGTACATACGGGTATATAAGATGGCGGCGTGCACCACTCAAACAGGTTTTCGCTGAAGAGCCGATCAAGCCGGCGTCAGCGCGACGCCAGGGGCGTGGCAGGGGAATGTAACGTCTCCGTTCCCTCCTTCGGGGAACGTGGGTTACCTTCGTAACCTAGAATAAGGGGGCCTTTCCAGGGATGCCAGTTGTACTGAAGCATGGGTGGGGGGGGGGGGAGCGGAGCACATGAAATTTTTACATGTGGAAATGAGAATAATTCAATATATCCATAAAGGTTTTTAGGGATAAATGAGGGAAACAGCGGAATCTTCCGCTGGAATAATGAAAAGTATAGCCACAACCTGCGGGGCGAAGGAGACCCAGGCAGGATCACAGTGCAGGACTACTCCGCGCCTAGCCCTGACTGCGGGGCAGGAGGACCCAGAATTCGCCGGAGGGAACATTCTGGGAAATAGCGCACGGATCCACGTGGGAATGGCGCAGCAAGCCGACACCAGCCGGTCTCCCGCTCACCTGTGAGTCCTTATGTTAGGACACGGGAGAACGGCCTCTACGCAAGGTTGTAGAACCAAGCAAAGGTAAGGTGTCGCCCAGCCCGCAGCTCTCGGACATCTGCTAGTGAGGTGCCATGAGCCAAGGATCATGGCTGTCCCTGAGTATAACAGGGAGATGGCATCTACCACCCAATGAGCCAACCTCAGTTTGGGGACAGCATTCCCTTTCTGCTGAACCCCGAAGCAGATAAGCTGCTCGGTGCGCCCGAAGTGCCGAGTGATTTCATTTTCACATATTTATAGACACAACATCGCAAGGCCGGGTCTGCCTCCTCCAAGGCAGAGCTTGCAGGTTCACCACTTGATCGCGGAAAGGCGTGGTGGGGAACCTTGGGCACAATGGGCCGGGGTCTCAGGCTTTTTTGTAACGTGAGAGTCGCCGGGCCCGATTTCTAGACACGCTTCGCTGACAGAGAAAGGTTGTAGGTCTCCTACCCTCTTGATGGAAGCCAGGGCAGTCAGGAGCGCTGTCTTAATGACAGGAATTCTAGCTCAAATGGAGCGCCCCGCGGCCCTAAAGGGCGACGGGGGTGGGGTGGGGGGAAGGTATGAGGTGCGGTCTGGGCACCTCTGAGGGACCTCACGACCAGTGGGTGCTTACCCATTTTGCTCCATCTACTGCATGTGATATGCGGCTAAGCGGCGGCATATATTCCGAGAGTCGAGGGGACAGCCTGCGCTCCAACTCTCCTGCAGGAAAGGAAGCACTACTGCAATCATGTATCTCTGTGCCTCTCAGCAAGAGGAATGTCAGCAAATAGACCTCATCTCAGAGCGTAAGCCTGCCTGTGTCAAGGGAGCTCAGTACTGAGTGATAGTTTGTATCTCGGCCTGTGGAAGGCCGGAGAGGTCTACGGTGTCAAACCATGCCCTTACAGGGAGGGACTGCCGCGAGGGATGGTTACTAAGACCTAAGTCCAGGTGGGCCATCCTTGTAGCGCAACCTACAGACTTACTCCTCGTCCTCCCTGGACTTGCACAGTGTCTGCGCAAGGAGGCTCGCTGGGGAAGGGCGTACTTGGGCCCCGGAGGTCAGCTGTGTGCCAGTGTTACTCTGAAAAGAGGCAGCTGGCAATGGAAGGAATCGGAAGGGCGAGCGGATGTGGCTGGGCCTTGCCGATATAACTTCAAACTAGCTGCGTCACGGGGTGGAGTCGCCATCCTGCAGGTGGGTGGACTGCCGTGAGAGCCGACAGGCTGCACGGTTGAGTTTCCCTGCTTCAGTGAATCACAAGCGGCAAAATCTGCCACGCTAGACTCCGTGGGAGCAGATGGGGACGAGCTGTAAGCATCTGTCGTACATGGCAACCCAGCCCGTGGTAAGCCACGGGCTGACTTGTCGCCAATACTGCGGGAAAACGCCAGTCCGGAGTGAGCCGAGATGCCATGCCCATCATGGGACTCGATCGTGCTGAAGCGGTCTCACATGGAACAAGCTTAGCGGTAAGCGGCTAGAGCTGTCAAGTGCCCCAGGAGCCTCAAATTTTGAGAGGACCGCTGATTGTGCCTGATAAACTCAGGGACTACAGCACTGACTGCGCGTCTTGTGGATCGAGTCAGGCTCCCGATTTTCCCTCGGTTGGCCTGAAGGACCAGATGGCAGGGGTGCAGAAGCACCAGGTCCCTGTATTCGCACAACGGAACTCACGAGTGGGCTGGAAAGCATCAGTGGAAGAGACGGTTGAAGACGCGAATTCCTGTCTGCCGAAGAGGGGACAGGGGAGCTCCCGTGGCCTAAAGAAGGCAGGGAGGAGGGACTGGCCAAATGGAAGCACCTCACGCTGAAGCGCCCGATCCCCGGAGCAGACCGAGAAGGGGTGTGCAACGGGGAAAGATCGAAACGCGACAGCGGGTGCCCTTCAGGCAGATGGCTGCAACCCAGCCCTGGAGACAGAAACATACTTGAATGTGCTTCGTCGTGAGCATGTGTGCCGACAGCCTGAGAAGGGACCGGACAGAGCTCCATCCAGGGCGGATGTTAACCCACCACTCTAACTGGACACGTGAAGTCGGGACTGTAAGATCCTGACCTCGTCCCGGCTGGAGGGACAGGCTGGATCGCGTCCTTCGCCAGTAGGAACGCGACCTCTGCAGGCAGAACAGAGGCACGCCTGCCCGAATAAGAATGTAAGGGGTACCTCTGAGTCTGGGCGGACGCCTGGTGCCGGGCCGTACCGTCCGTATGAACCAGCGTTGTGGTATCAAGGGAGCGTTGACCGACGTGACCGTGGTGGGGCAGCCTAGGGGAAGACAGGGAGGGAGACAAAGCCCAGAAGGATGAACGTCCTGGAGAAGTGTCTAACTGCACTAAGCAGTGCTTACCTTCTTCCCTGGTTCCCGTGCTGGCGAAGGCTGGCCGCGAGTCTGGTTCCGAGGAGTGTAAGTGCTGCTCAGGAAGGAAACTCGAGGCCGAAGGCCAGAGGTGAGAATTTTGCTCTTTTTGTGAAAATGTGGGTACCGTCGACCGATGGGCCGATGGCAGCATTGAAGTACACAGTGGCCCCCGGCCCTCCACCGGGAGCGGGGAGCGTAGATGTCAGCATCCCCTAAAGAGCAGTCTCAATCACCTCTGGCGGCCCGCGTCAGGGACGTTTCGCAGTTTTCTTGCGGGTGTTTCGAGCCGGTCCCTGTGCCGCGGGCGGCGCCGCTCTCCTGCGGCTGGCTCTGCGCTTGCGGGCCCCTTCCGCCAACCTGGCGTCGTTGGCCTCCGCGGGGGGCAGAGCTGTGGATGTTGCGGCCGCAGGGGGGCGCCCTCGGCGACGTACAGGCGGAGGCGGCATCTCCGGCGGTGGGATGGGAACTTGACACGGGGCGGGGCAAGATGTGTTTAATCGCCTCCGTCTGCTTCTGTACTGCCGAGAACTGCTGGGCAAAGTCCTCGACAGTGTCGCCGAAAAGGCCACTCTGGGAGACGGGAGCGTCGAGAAAGCGAGCTTTGTCGGCGTCTGCCATCTGGGCCAGAGTGAGCCATAGGTGTCGCTCCTGGACCACAGCCGTGGACATCACCTGACCAATGGCCCGCGCCGCGACCTTCGTCGCTCGAAGGGCGAAGTCGGTGGCAGCGCGGAGTTCCTGCATTACGCCTTGGTCAGAACCACCCTCGTGCAGCTGTTTCAACCCCTTGGCCTGGTAGACCTGCAGGGTTCCATCGCATGCAGGGCCGAGGCGGCCTGGCCCGCTGCGTGAAAGGCGCGGCCCGCAAGGGCGGACGAGCGCTCGCAGGCCTTGGAGGGGAGATGCGGCCGGTCCCGCCAGGTGGCGGCGCCACGCGGGCAAAGATGCACCGCCACAGCGCGCTCGACCTGGGGAACCGACACATATCCCCCTGGCCGCCCTGCTCCTCGTGCACCTCCGGGAAGAATGGCACCTGGGGGGGGGGGTGCCGCCGGAGCCCTCCCCAGGAACCAGTCGTCCAGCCGAGAAGGATCGGCCGCAGGCGATGGAGTAACCTCTAGACCGATCCCCCTGGCGGCTCGGAGGAGCATAGCCGAGAGCTCGGAGTCTATTTCCGACGGAGCAGCAACCACGGCCGCCGGCGCCGCCGGAAGAGCGTCCTCACTCCCTGACTGTACCCCTGATGCAGCGACTGACATCTCTTCCTCTTGTGGAGCGCCAAAGGAGACGCCCAGCCCGAATGGCGGGGAGGCGTACTGCTCTGGAATCTCGACGGGGGTATGCTGAGGGGCGGAAGACCGCAGGGCCTTTGGGGCCGGCGGTACGTTCGGCACCAGGACTCGTAAATCCCCCTCGTGCCTCGCCACAGCGGCAGGAAAACTTCTCCGGTCCAACCGCCGGCCGTGGGGCGCGAGGGGGGGCCTACCCGCGAGTGAGCGGCGAGTCTTCAACATCCCCATGGTCATGCGTTCACAGTGAACGCACAAACCATCCGTGAAAGCTGCTTCAGCATGTTCGAGGCCCAGACATGTGAAGCAGCTTTCATGTCCGTCCAGAGAGGTGAGGTAACTGCCGCACCCAGAAGCGCACGGCCGAAAAGCCATTCTGAAAAGAACGTCTTTACACGGCCGTGAGAAATTGCTCTTTTAGTCCCGGTCTGCCCAGGGAGGAAACCGCGGCACCACTGTGCACTCAATGGGGCTTGCTCGCTGGAGAGCAGGAGGCTTTTTGTGGCCGTGAAAACGGCCGCCCGCAGGACCCCGCTGGCGGCGCCGAGAAATTCACTCTTTCAGAAGGATTGTCTTTTATTCGATCGGCGCACGCCAGCAGAGAAAAGCAGCAGCAGCAGGAATGTGAAGCTTTTCTTTCTTGAAGAGTCAAAGGCCTGAGCATGAAGGCTCTGAAAGCGAAAGTCTGTTTGAGTGGTGGCAGCCCCGGCTCGATGTCGCACCTCGAAGTGGAAGTCCTGGAGCGCTAGGAACCAGCGAGTCACCCTGGCGTTGGTATCCTTGGCGCGGGCCATCCACTGGAGGGGCGCGTGGTCAGTAACCAGGGTGAACTTGCGGCCTAGGAGATAGTACCTGAGCTCCAGGACTGCCCACTTGATGGCCAGGGCTTCCTTCTCCACGGCGGCGTACTTCCTCTCGGCCGGGGACAGCTTCCTGCTGATATAAATGATCGGATGCTCCTCACCCTCCTGGATTTGGGACAGGACGGCTCCCAGTCCTGTGTCGGAGGCATCCGTCTGCAGCAGGAAGGGGCAGCTAAAGTCGGGGGCACGGAGTACCGGCGAGGACGTGAGCGCTGTCTTGATCCGGGTAAAGGCCTCCTCCGCAGATGGGGTCCAACACACCTTCTCCGGCTGCCCCTTCCTGGTCAGGTCTGTCAGGGGGGCGGCTAAAGAGGAGAAGTTGGGGATAAAACATCGGTAATACCCCGCCAACCCCAAAAAGACCTGGGTTTTGGTCTCCGGCCTCGGGGCGGAGTGGACGGCCTCTACCTTCTTCTCTTGAGGCCGGATGAGTCCGCGACTGACTTGAAAACCCAGGTACTTGGCTTCTGAGAGGGCTAGGTGGCATTTGCGGGGGTTGGCGGTGAGTCCAGCCCGCCGGAGCTCTGAGAGCACCCTCCACAGACGATCCAGATGTTCACCCCATGCCTCGGAATGGACCACCACGTCGTCCAGGTAGGCGGCCGCGTATGCCTGGTGGGGCCGCAGGAGGATGTCCATCATACGCTGGAACGTCGCGGGGGCCCCGTGCAAGCCGAAGGGAAGGGTCGGGTACTGCCAGTGGCCACTGGGGGTAGAAAAGGCTGTTTTAGGTTTAGCTGATTCAGTGAGGGGTACCTGCCAATAGCCCTTGGTGAGGTCGAGGGTGCTGATATACCGGGCCCTTCCCAGGCGGTCTAAAAGCTTGTCGACCCGAGGCATGGGGTACACGTCGAACTCGGAGACTTCGTTCAGGCGGCGGAAGTCATTACAGAAGCGGAGGGTGCCATCCGGCTTTGGGACCATCACGATGGGGCTGGACCATGGACTCCGGGATGGTTCTATTACCCCCAACTTCAGCATTTGTTGAATCTCCTCCTCAATAGCCTGCCGACGAGCTTCTGGGACTCGGTAGGGCCGTTGCCTGACGATCACTCCTGGGGGCGTCTTGATGTCGTGGTGTACCACATTGGTCTGCCCGGGCTGAGAAGAGAACACGTCCTGGAACTGACTGACCAGGTGCTGCAGCTCCGCCTTCTGGGCAGCCGAGAGATGGGGGTTGACATCTACAACCACGGGATCGATGAGACTGAGGGCAGCCACTTGGTCCCGGTTCCCTACCCACTTCTTCAAGAGGTTGATGTGATATAGTTGCTCCGCCTGCCGTCGACCAGGCTGCCTCAACCGGTAGGTGACTGGACCGACCTTCTCCACAACCGTGTAGGGCCCCTGCCAGGAGGCCAGGAATTTGCAGGCGGAGCTAGGGACCAGGACCATAACATGGTCTCCAGGCTGGAACTCCCGTGGCTGGACTGCCCGGTTGTAGTGGCGTTGCTGCGCTTGTTGGGCCTTACTCAGTTGTTCCCGGACTAACGGCATCACTCGGTCGATCCGCTCCCTCATCTGTCGGACGTGCTCGACGATGGTGCGATGAGGGGCAGGCTGATGCTCCCAAGCTTCCTTGGCGACGTCCAGGAGGCCGCGCGGTTGCCGGCCAAAAAGGAGCTCAAAGGGGGTGAAGCCAGTTGAGGCCTGGGGGACCTCGCGGATTCCGAAGAGCACGTAGGGTAGCATGAGATCCCAGTCCCGCTTATCCTCCGCGGCGACACGTCTCAGCATTTGCTTGAGGGTCTGGTTGAATCTCTCCACGAGGCCGTCCGTTTGTGGGTGGTAGACCGTGGTCCTCAACTGCTTCACCCGCAGCAGCCTGCAGAGATCCGCCATCAGCCGGGACATGAACGGTGTTCCCTGGTCAGTCAGTATCTCCGCGGGGAGGCCGACACGGCTGGCCAGTAGAAACAGCTCCTGGGCGATGGATTTGGCGGTAGCTTTCCTCAGGGGAACTGCCTCTGGGTACCGGGTGCATAGTTGACGATAACCAGGATGTGTTCATGGCCGCGGGCAGATTTCGGCAACGGCCCCACGATGTCCATTCCAATCCGCTCGAAGGGCACCTCGATGATGGGCAACGGTATGAGCGGGCTGGGGGGAGGGGTCCTGGGCGACATGGATTGGCAGGTCGGGCAGGCTTGGCAAAACCGCTTCACTTCGGCCTCCAGGCCCGGCCAGTGGAAGCGGTCGCGGATGCGTTGGGAGGTGTTGGCTGCTCCGAGGTGACCTGCCATGGGATGGGAATGTGCCAGCTCCAGGATGGTTTCGGTCTTCCCTCGTGGTGCCACCAACAACTTCTTCTCCTCCCCCCTCCGCTGAGCGACACAGTACAGCAGGCCATTCTCAACGACAAAGTGCGGGAGAGGATGGGGCCGTGGGAGGACGTCCTTCCCGTCGACGGCTCGGACCTGGGCCCAACAGTGCTTGAGACGGTCGTCCTCCCGCTGTTCCTTGGCGAACGAGCCCCCTCCAGCAGCCTGTTGGTAGACATCATAGAATAGGTTAGTATTTTGGGAGGGGGACTCACCACCTCTCCTGCTGTCGGAGGCGAGTAGGGCCGGGCGGCGGCGGCATCCACGTGGCCGCCTCCGTCTTCGACGGTTCCCCTTTTGGCTGACGGGCTGAGTAGCGGCGGTGAGCAGTCGGTCGAAGCCGGGCCAGTCCCTCCCAAGCAGTACGGCCACTGGCAGGTCTTCCACGAGGCCAGCCTCCACCGTCCAGGTGCCTTGAGGAGCTGAGATGGTGACCGATTGAGCTGGCACTTGGCGAGTGTCCCCGTGCACACAGGTAATGGGGACTGGACGAGTGTGACCGCACTGAGTCCAACAGGGCCCGGAACCGTTTCCCCTCCACAGTTACATCTGCTTCGGGGGCTCCCGATGGAAGGCGCTGATGTACGATGCAGCCCGCCAGCCACGCTCGTGGGGGCGACGGTGGTTCAGCGCTGGGCATGGGTTCATCACGCGGTGGGGGAACCGTCGGCCTGCTGACTGGCCGCTGGGTGCCTTCGAGCGGGCGTCGCTCCTGGACCACCCTCCGGGGAAACGGCGTCACTCGGTCCCCTGCCTCGCAGTGGTGGACAGCATCCGCCAGCTCGATCGCCTCCACGAGTTCCAGGGTGGTGGTGGGGTTCCTCATCCCGACGGCTTGCCGGTGGGCGCGGGGAAGAGCGTGGAGGAGGCGATCGACCACCACTCGTTCCGCTACCTGAGCTGCAGTGGGGTTTCCTTCAGCAGCCAGTGTTGTGCGATGCGGCTGAGCTCAGCGGCTTGGGCACGGGCTGGCACCCCACTCATGGAACTGTTGGGCAGCGCAGATGGGTGAGAGGCCGAGCCTCGCTAGGATCTCTCGCTTGACTTCGGCATAATTATCAGCTGTGGCCAAGGGAAGTGAAAAATAAGCCCGTTGGGCTTCCCCTGTGAGGAGGGGTGCCAGCGCGCGTGCCCACTCATCTTCTGGCCAGGCTTCGCGTCGGGCAGTATT
>NC_133375.1:10666422-10727543 GCF_049309525.1 Garra rufa
TGCATTCCAGTAAAAATCCCAGCCATGTAGCTTAATCAAAGCTTTAATGGCATGTCAGCATTTATCATTTAGATTCTGAATGTTAAAAGAGATCGAAATGATAGTAAAATTAACGAATATAAACGAATAATGTCCGAAGAAGATGTCCTCTTCAGGTCGCCGTACAAACGAGTCATTCGGGCTTAGAGCGATGTTTGCTGCCGCTTCAGTTCAGTGCTTTACATGACTGCCCCCTACTGAGCATGTCTTTCCTATGTCATTGTATTTTCCGTGTTCCCTTGGAATACACCGGCGTCACGCGAGACCACTTTACTTCCTGCGCGCATTTTAAATGGCCAGATCTGTAGTTCATCTATCGAGTCTTCGGGTCCGAGTCGTTCGTTCATCACGTGACAACCCCATACGCTTAACCTATGCTGCTGGAGCCGGAAAGAGAATTGATTAGTTCATCTCTCGAGTCTTCGGGTTTGAGTCCTTCGTTCATAGTTGCGCAATTGCGCATGCGCGACTGAACGAATCACTCCCCGAGACGACTCGTTCTTCTCGAGTCACATAAAGAACGACCCATCACTAGTCGGGACTCACTAAATTCCAGGGGTTTCATTACCACGACGTAAAATGGGCGTCCCTGGGGGCGTTGGGAAAACGCCCCTTTCTAAAAAAAAAAATTATTAAGAGAGGTCACCGATCATGCGCAGTAAGGAAGTTTTTTTGCGCGGGCATTTCAAAACCTAGGATCAGCACTGATGGATAATGAAGGACAACACAGTCATACAGGTTATTTTTATGTTTTAAAATCTTACATTTAAACGATTTTCGAAAACAAATAAACAGCCGTTATAGAAATCAGTGTTTCCCACAGGTTTGAAGGCAATGTGTGGTGGTCAGCCCGGGGGGGTCTATGAGGGGGTTAGATGTTTGTTAGATGTTGGATAGGGGATACGATTGGATCCCCTAAAGGCTCCTAAAGGTTAATAATTTAAAAAAAACTGTTAATAATTGGTTACACAGAACTTTATTACGTTAATTTAGCACCATATACAACAGCCTACTTGCTGCACAGTCTAAAACTTTTGTTAGGGCACCTTATTTTGTGGGGCTTCCAAGCAAGGTTAATTTAGTTTTGCTTTTTTTAAATTCGTTTTATTTTAATAGAGATCACGATTTCCTAGCAATTCTAAACTAAGCAAAATAATGTGAGACAAAATATTAATTGCTTCAGTCTATTAAAAAGTGTTTAATTCATTTGAATGAATTATTAATAATTTAATACATAATATTTAAAAAAGAATATATTTAGTTCACCAACTTTTTATATTAAATTTATGAAAAAGTGGTTTGAATGAAAAAATGATTTGCTCACAAAAACATAACTGGATGAACCTGCGTTTTTGAATCAATCTCTAGTAGTCAATGACAAATACATTTTTTAACAGTTGTTTCCATCTAGTGGTGAAACAAAGCAATCGACACAAACATTACTTGAAGCGCCAATTACTTTCAAAAAATGACGTGCTCTGTTTTGATCTCTACCATAGACGTCACATCAGTGTTTATATCCAGACTATGACCTTTAATCAGAATATTGCTGTGATAATATTAACGAATGGGTATTTGAAAAGACTGTTTGTGAAGCTGTTTTGCCAAAAAGCTGTTTTTTTTTTTTTACATAAACATGATGACCGCTCTCTCTGTCAGCGGCAGTGCAAATATAGATTTGAATGTTCCGGTAAGTCTTTTCAAAGGTTTAACAGACATGAGGAATCGTTGTCATTTACAAATGATCGCGTGGGTTTTTTAATTTTTGAATCTCTATCATTATTTTTTTTTTTTTTTTTTTTTGGTCGGTGTTGAATCTGTGGCGGTAGGAATTTAATCTGTGGCGCACCGCCACAGATTCGTCTATGTGTGGGAAACACTGGAAATGTAAAACGTGTAGCGAAAATAAATACCATTTTACAACGGTATCGTGGCCAGGTATTTCAAGACACTGTATATGTATATGAATATAAATATGAAGGGCACGAAACCCCTGCGATCGTGGCCAGGTATTTCATTATGAATATAAATATGAAGTGCATCTGGTACGAAACCCCTGCGATCTTGGACAGGTATTTCAAAATACTGTATATACTGTATATGAATATAAATATGAAGGGCACGAAACCCCTGCGATCGTGGCCAGGTATTTCAAGATATTGTATATGAATATAAATATGAAGGGCACGAAACCCCTGCGATCGTGGCCAGGTATTTCATTATGAATATAAATATGAAGTGCATCTGGTACGAAACCCCTGCGATCTTGGACAGGTATTTCAAAATACTGTATATACTGTATATGAATATAAATACGAAGGGCACGAAACCCCTGCGATCGTGGCCAGGTATTTCAAGATATTGTATATGAATATAAATATGAAGGGCACGAAACCCCTGCGATCGTGGCCAGGTATTTCAAGATATTGTATATGAATATAAATATGAAGGGCACGAAACCCCTGCGATCGTGGCCAGGTATTTCAAGATATTGTATATGAATATAAATATGAAGTGTATCTGGCACGAAACCCCTGCGATCTTGGACAGGTGTTTCATGATACTTTATATGAATATAAATATGAAGGGCACGAAACCCCTGCGATAGGGCTGGGCGATTTTTTCGATTAATTCGAATTTACGTTTTAAGACGATTTAATTTTTTATTAAATCGAGGTATCGCGATTTTTTTAATAAAAAAAATATGTATTCAGAACGCGTTCTGGTAAAATAACGCGAGTCACTAAGGGGACATGATTAGCTGCTTGCTAGCAAGTTAGCTTACCACATAAACAGAGTAGAGAGATGATTGAAGACAATGGCGAATTATTTGCATATCAGGGCTCTAGAGTGCGACTTTGTTTCTCAATGGTGCGACCCGCCGTTCAAGGGCAAAAAGAAACTACTACGTGCGACTATGAAAAAATATTTAGGAGCACCATGTGCGACTGACCCGACCAGCATATTTGTATTTGCGCTGAGTGGAGCTTCAAAGGTTTCTGTGTTTTGCACGTTGACAAATGTACCTCAAGTGTAGAGAGAGTAAATAAGAGACTGAATGGGCAGTAGCTTCGTTTATTATAATAGAGCTTTGTGAGATTGCGAACTAAGATGAGTGACAGCTTTTAATCATTTTTAAGGGAGTTTGTAAACGAGATATTGATTTATTACAACAGTTAAATAAACAAGTTAGTATTAAGTGACTTACATTTTCTGACTATAACACTATTGCTTGATTTTGCTCTATTTCGTCGTCAAAAGTAGTCTGAAACAAGTCACAGCTGAGCCGCTGCGCATCTCCACTCAAACACAGCGGTGTTTCGTTTATGAATGAACGTGCGTTTTTAAACGAATCTAGTGAAATGATTCAATTTCCCGTTCATAAAGAGTCACTTGCTTTATTCTTGAATGAACCATCCGTTCAAACGAATCAAATGAATGATATGATTCAGTAATTAAATCAGTGTCTTACCACCACCTGCTGGCAGATCGTTTCAGTTATTTAAAGCATTTAATATTTCTGTGTTCAAAATTGTATATTTTTGTATAGGATATAAGTGCAAGAGAAAAGCATGGCAATATATATTTTCCTTCCATCTCATATTTATTTGTCTTACAAACATTTACTGTGTCTGGTATGATAAGAATGGGGCCTTATCATAAAATCATAAGAATCATGCAAAATATATGGTGCCCATATATATATTGTGGAAAAGCTCGGGTTTCTTTACATGCTAAAAGAAGTAGGGGGGAAAATCGATTTAAATCGTAAATCGGATTGTTTTGTGAAAAAATCAGGGATTTTAATTTTAGGCCATATCGCCCAGCCCTACCCTGCGATCGTGGACAGGTATTTCAAGATATTGTATATGAATATAAATATGAAGGGCACGAAACCCCTGCGATCGTGGACAGGTATTTCAAGATATTGTATATGAATATAAATATGAAGGGCACGAAACCCCTGCGATCGTGGCCAGGTATTTCAAGATATTGTATATGAATATAAATATGAAGTGTATCTGGCACGAAACCCCTGCGATCTTGGACAGGTGTTTCATGATACTTTATATGAATATAAATATGAAGGGCACGAAACCCCTGCGATCGTGGACAGGTATTTCAAGATATTGTATATGAATATAAATATGAAGTGTATCTGGCACGAAACCCCTGCGATCTTGGACAGGTGTTTCATGATTCTTTATATGAATATAAATATGAAGGGCACGAAACCCCTGCGATCGTGGACAGGTATTTCAAGATATTGTATATGAATATAAATATGAAGGGCACGAAACCCCTGCGATCGTGGACAGGTATTTCAAGATATTGTATATGAATATAAATATGAAGGGCACGAAACCCCTGCGATCGTGGACAGGTATTTCAAGATATTGTATATTAATATAAATATGAAGTGTATCTGGCACGAAACCCCTGCGATCTTGGACAGGTGTTTCATGATACTTTATATGAATATAAATATGAAGGGCACGAAACCCCTGCGAACGTGGACAGGTATTTCATGATATATGAATATGAAGTGCACGAAACTGCGCATGCCATGATCGGTGACCTATGCAAATTCTCAAATAGGCCACGCCTGCCTGGTGACGCAGTATCGATTACGCTGTACTGAAACCCCTGGAAAAAAGTGCATCCCAGATTGAGTCAGGTATGTATGTGAAACTAGCTTGTCATGTCCAAGGAAAGTGAAATCTCTGTCTTAACATCGGTGCTCTGCTGGTCAGCTGAGCCTTTAAAAGTGGCGATTAAAGTTAAAATGATTTTAACATCGTGTTTCATTACGTCTCTCTTTGAATAAATAAGCGTTTTTGAACGTATAGTTGAATGAACGGATTAAAGACTTACTCAAAGATAGTCTCTTGCCTCCATCTTGTGGCGTAACAATGAAACTGCACTGACTGACAGCTCGCCTAAAACACGCAGGTGAAATACTGACAGAAAGTCTCTTGTCCAGTCAGACTCGAGGGTGCGCGCTAACTGTTATATACACGAAGATTTCAGATGCAAAGCCTCTAAGCATGTCTGACATTTTTCTTCAAAATTTGCATTTCTTACTGGCTAGGTTTCTATGTAAGTACTGTTTACTTCACTTCATATATCAACGCGATTTGGTTTCGGTTTATTGATTTCTGAATATGACCTTACATTGTAACAGCCTACACACAATTATATGGCGGTAATACCGCATACCGCGCTACTGAGCCACTCAAAATTACCGCAAGGGAAATTCCTTAACCGCGACAGCCCTAGGTCAGAAGACCACCCCACAAACGTAGGGATATCCAGGGCACTCTGAACCTTCAAGGCTCCATGAGCCACACTACACCTGGGACATCCAGCAAACATCCAGTTACCAAAGTTGTGAGTATATTGTCTAGCCCTTTTCAGAATGCACTGATAGTGTGTCATGGGATTAGCCTCAGGATCATCTGATTTTGATTAATTCACATTGCCAGTGATTTTTGCAATCTGTGCACACACACACACACACACACACACACACACACACACACACACACACACACACACACACACACACACACACACACACACACACACACACACACACACACACATAAAAATTCTGTAAAGACATGTGACATCAGGATGTGACAAGTAATGTACAAATAAGTGTTGCGTCTTTTCCACTTTTATGTATATTCCACTTTTTCCCTCAATTCTTTGTGGAAAAAGTACACTATCACTGCTGTTTTTAATTTGATTATATAGTGCTTCATGGGACTGCAGTTATTTCTAAAGCCTTTA
The DNA here is from genome assembly GCF_049309525.1 of Garra rufa. Lineage (NCBI taxonomy): Eukaryota > Metazoa > Chordata > Actinopteri > Cypriniformes > Cyprinidae > Garra > Garra rufa. The sequence goes on from NC_133375.1 coordinate 10,672,258, forward strand.
AGTACACAGTCTTGTACCTTTTGTCTTTTTGTCCAGTTTTCAAAAATGTTTTTTGTTGTGGAGATTGTCATCACAATGTTTTATATCTCTCTTTATTTAAATGCTTAAAGCATGAATGCACTCTATAAGAGATTTAGAAAATGAAGGAGAGAGAGAACGTTTTATGTATATAGTACCTCAACACAAGCTCAAGGTTGCATAACAAAAACATACACTGAATTTAAAAGAAGTAAAAATAAACAAAATCCCAAGTAGAATTAATCTATACATATTTCACACAGTCATTTTAAGCTAAGTGGTAGTGTGTTCCTGAGATGTGTAAAATTATCTTTTACCCATAGTAGACAGTCAGAATTTGGGCTATTTCAGACAATCTAAACGATGAAGGGCTGGGGGAAGTAAGAAACGATAATTAACTGGAAGATGGGTAGATGGTAAAAGACAATACAGAATGTTTGTCTAAAGGTCATTGGTTCAGTTTTTGTGGTAATATTGTATTTTATCCAATAGCCATGTTACCTGTTACCTGTTACCTGATGCAAAAGCTAATTATACACCATGTGTGCTTGTGTTTTTCAGCGGCTGTGAGGTGCAACTGTCTGACATCTGAGGCCAAAGAAAAATTAATTCATGCCATCATTAAAAGATGGCTATATCTCGCCCCAGACAGAGATAGTGGCCGAAAAGAGAGGATGAAGAATAGAGTGTGTGAGGAGAGTACGACTAGTTAACAGACTTTAGGAATGGATGTTCCAAGGCTCTGTTCAGAGTGCAACTTGTTCATTAACAGAATCATGAATGTTTCAGAGTCATTTGAAGAGTGCTACTTCCTGACTATAAACCTGGACGCTCAAGTGTTATGTGAAGTGAAACTCGATGAGTAGAAACATGGATGTTCAAGTGTATGTCAAGTAAATTTTGTTCCTAATCAGAAACATGGACAGTCAAGCTTTAGACAAAGCATGAAACTTCATGATCAGAAACATGGATGATCAAGTGTTACATTTAAAATATAACTTCATGAACTAAAACATGGCACAGAACTTCTACTTACTTCATTTGAACAACTTTAAAATGTCAGGTGTCAATGCTTTGATGTTAACATGATTAAACATTTGTTAAGAATACTGTCTTTGTTGTGATTATTTATCGAGGAGGTTATGGCTGACATGTGGAACCCATCTGGTCCAGCATATAGGACCAGAATAGAGCCAGCTATGGTCACACAGGTGGCAGAGATATTGATCTCTCATGGCCTTTTTATGGCCCATATTTTGGCTGCCAGGTTTAGTTCACCTGTAGATCAGGCTTAGGTGTGGCTCAGTTTTGGGCATTCTGGTTAAACACTGGTGTTGATATGGTTTACTTAAGGCTGTGTTTTGGTTCAAATGTTACATTTTGGTCTGGCCCAATTCAGGGCCAGTTATAGTTAATTTACTTGGCTGAGACTTGGGCCAGTTATGGCCCATGTGTGGCCCTTGTCTGGAATCCAGACCTGGTCCAGTCATGTACCGTAATTCACTGCTGTATTTGGGCCAAGTGAAAGTGGATTGTGTGGCCCATCACTGGGCCAAACCAATTTTGCTATGTGGGTAGTGACTCTGACTAGTGCTGTCCAGTTCAAATTATCTATATACAAACAGATGCTATGAAACCATCCACTTGTAAACAGAATAGGAACTCTGAATAGTGTTGTCCTTTGTGTGGTTGAGCCTGGCAGTGTTGCCATCCAGCAAGACAATGTCTCTGATATATGATAGCTAAGTAAAGGTTGTGAGAGTAGATGGTTCTATCCATAACTTCGAAATAGTATTTTTGGCAGCAGTACTTGTAGTCGATAAGGTGCTTTTTTGATGAGCAAAAAGAGTGGAATCAACAGTAGAAACAGTAGGGGATCTTGAGGTATATCCAAACGCAGGAATTCCGAAAGAACAGAACATACAAATTTCCAGAAAAGAAGCACCACTAAGCACTCCTAAAACATGTGCAAGTAAGTGCCTACTGTAGATTCATTACATAAATGACAGTAAAGATCAGATCTAACCTTTAACTTGTATAGTACATTAGGAGTGATATAGGCCCTATTGATACATTTATAATGTATCATTTTAAGCGCAAGATTCCTAGCTGCAGTTAAACATCTGGTCCATACCATATCCCAATCTGGCTGAGCAAAACCCTCCTGTAGTAAGACGTGCCGTAGTAAAAACCTGTAGGCCTTTAAGGCTGACCTTAGTCTTAAATGAAAAAAGAAACAACATCCATGTAAAAAATCCTGAAAAGATTTGAGGCCGTTATCACAATAAATGTCACCAAGATTTATTTTTGGTTTTATTTAATTTTAATATAAAGGAATGTTGTGTGTCACAGCAGTTAAATCTGTTCATCATTATAAAATCTATATAATGAGTTTATAAATTTGAGAAGATAAATGCATTGTAGTGTAACAAACCCATTAGATTAGAACCCATTTAGTAGACTAAAATCTTATTTGGGGCCAAATTTACTATTTCACGGTTGTGTAGAATAGAGTTTATTTTATTTAGGTTGTTTTATCAAGTTCAGGGAAATGCACTGGAGGGAACTCTGGAGGATGCACTGGAGTGGACTCTAGAGGGCGCGCTGGAGGCCATGAGGTTGGACTTTCGTGGCCTTGTCCCGCTTGCCGGGCTCGGCCACTATGGCCACGGGCATATGCCCCACCCCCCCCTCCCCACAAAGTTTTCTTGGGGGAAATTAGGGGTCCACAGGCCAGGAAGGGTTCCGGAGTGAGCTCTAGAGTAAACTCTTGAGGAGCGGACACAAGAGGGCGCTCTGGAGAAGCGGACACAGGAGGGCTCTCTGAAGGAGTGGGCACTGAAGGGCACTCTGGAGGAGGTGGGCGCTGGAGGGAGCTCTGGCGAGAGGATAGGGGCTGAGCGCCATATCCATAAGTTCCGAGAAGCACACTAGAGCAGAGAACGTCTCAGGTTACGTATGTAACCCTGGTTCCCTGAGGGAACAAGACACTGCGTCATCAACGCTTTGGGGATCGCCATTGGCGAGTCATAGTCCAACAACCAATCGAATGACGGGAATGACGTCACAGGCGCGGTGACGTCAGCGACCAGGAAGTATAAAGCACGTGCGTTTGAAGCCGGCGTCAGCTCATAGGAATGAAGCGAGCGCCGCAGGGATGCGGGAATTATGGTCCGAGACGCAGTGTCTCGTTCTCTCAGGGAACCAGGGTTACATACGTAACCTGAGACGTTCCCTTCCGGGAACTCAACACTGCGTCATCAACGCTTTGGGGAACGAGATATCCACGCCCCCATAATTCCAAATCCCTGCCTAGTGTCATACATAGACCTCGGCCCTCAGGCACACGAGGAGAGAGTAGTAGTCCTTTGTCTGGGGACAGCCAGAACAAGAGGGACACAAGTAGTGCCTGGTGAACTTGCCAGGACACTGGAATGGCTCCGCCTGGGGAAATTGCCAGGATGCGAGTAACAATACATCTCTGTCTGTGACAACCACCAGACAAGAGGGATATATATAAACCTCGGTCCTCAGGCACACGAGGAGAGAGAGTAGTAGTCCTTTGTCTGGGGATAGCTAGAACAAGAGGGACACAAGTAGTGCCTGGTGAACTTGCCAGGACACTGGAATGGCTCCGCCTGGGGAAATTGCCAGGACGCGAGTAACAATACATCTCTGTCTGTGACAACCACCAGACAAGAGGAAGATAAAAGTACCTCGGCCCTCAGGCACACGAGGAGAAGTAACACACCACTTGCCTGGGAGACTGCCAGGCCAAGAGGGTAGGAATGCATTTTCTGTCTGGGAAACTGCCAGACCAGGAGGAGTAAACATTCTCTAGTTCTGAGAGAAACAGTCCACCTCAGTCAGGACACAGCCAGAACACTGAGGGATAAGGAGTGCCTGGTAGATTTAGGTGCCAGGACACAAGTAATACACCTTTGTCTGGGGAAATTGCCAGACCGAAAGGGGTAAAACCTACTTTCCTTGATAGAAGGAATGCGCCTTATCTGAACTCTGGGCCTTGCATTATTGCTAGGGCGAGAGAACAAACGAGCCAGGGGTGGCTCTGAGGTCAAGTTCGTAAAACCTGACAAATGTTAAGGGTGAGGACCAACCCGCCGCACTGCAGATGTCCTGGATAGGGACACCTGCCATCAGAGCTTTAGAGGCAGATAAGCCTCGAGTAGAGTGAGCCTTGACTCCCAACGGAGATGGGAGACCAGAGGACTCGTAGGCAGTAGAAATGGCATCAACGATCCATTTACTGATAGTGGGCTTTGAAGCCGGGCACCCCCTCTTAGGGGGGCCGTAACAAACAAAGAGTTGCTCTGATTTACGCCACAGGGCAGCTCTGTGGACGTATGTGTCTAGTGCTCTTACTGGACACATTAGGTTATACTTCCGATGGTCGTGCTCCACGAACGGAGGAGGATAAAATGCTTGAAGCATAATCGGCTGTGGTGTTGAAGACGGCACCTTAGGGACATACCCAGCTCTTGGGTAAAGAAATGCTTTGGCCAACCCAGGCGCAAAGTCAATGTAAGAAGAGGCCACCGAAAGGGCCTGCAGGTCCCCAACTCTCTTGAGAGAGGTAAGAGCAAGCAGCAGCGCCGTCTTTAGAGTAAGCATGTGATCAGAGACCTCTTCTAAGTGCTCGAACGGAGGCTTACATAGAGCTTCTAACACCACAGCTAAGTCCCACGTGGGGACTCTCGGTTTCACACGAGGCCTCAGCCTGAGTGCACCGCGGAGGAAACGTGAGACCAGAGGGTCTCTGCCCACTGAAAGGCCACCATGAGGGGCGTGGTAAGCCGATATAGCCGCCACGTACACCTTCAGGGTGGAGTGAGCTAACCCTGCGGAAAGACGAGTTTGCAGGAACTCCAGGACTGTACCAACCGGGCAGTGAACTGGGTCTAAACGGCGTTCATGACACCATGAAGCAAACAGGTTCCACTTTAGGCCATAAAGTTTCCTCGTAGAGGGAGCTCTGGATTGAAGAATGGTCTCGACAACCTCGGACCTTGGTTGGGAGACCGGCTTCTATGAGTTGTGCCCCCTCAGGAGCCACACCAATAACTTCCACATCTCTGGGTGGGGGTGGCAGATTGCGCCCCCAGCCTGGGAGAGAAGGTCCCTCCTGACGGGAATCTCCCATGGAGAGCCGTTGAGGAGGGCGATTATGTCTGAGAACCAGACTCGGGCCAGCCAGTACGGGGCTACTAGTAACAGCCGTACACCGTACCGGCGTACTCTTTCCAGAACTCCCGGGAGCAGAGCGATCGGGGGGAAGGCGTACAGACGAAGCCTCGGCCACGTCTGTACCATGGCATCCATTCCAAGAGGAGCTGGAGGGACTAGAGAGTACCAGAGGGGACATTGCGATGTCTCCTGAGTCGCAAAGAGGTCCACTTGAGCCTGGCCAAACACTCTCCAAATCTGCTTCACTACTTGTGGGTGAAGCATCCATTCCCCGGGCCTCGGCCCCTGCCTCGACAGGACGTCTGCTCCCACATTGAGACGTCCGGGAATATGGACTGCTCTCAACGAGAGAAGCTTTCCTTGAGACCACAGGAGGATCTGGTACGCCAGCTTGTATAAGGGGCGTGAGCGCAGACCCCCCTGGTGGTTTATATAATAGACTACCGCAGTGTTGTCTGTATGGACCAACACGTGACGGTTTCTCAGGTCTGGAAGGAAATGCTTCAGGGCCTGGAATACAGCCAGCATCTCTAGGCAGTTTATGTGCCAGGAGAGATCGTTCCACAGGCCGCGGGCTGAGCGGCCACTCATGACCGCTCCCCACCCGGTGAGGGATGCATCTGTCGCTAGCGTGATGCGGCGGCAAGGAGCTCCCAGCACTGGGCCTTGAGATAGGAACCAGGGCTTCTTCCACATGTCTAAGGCAGCGCCGCGTGACCTTGATCTTGCGAAATGGGTTCCCTCTCGGGAAAACCCTCTGGTTCTGAGCCACCACTGTAGCGGCCTCATGTGCAGCAGACCAAAAGGTATCACGTTGGATGCAGCTGCCATAAGACCTAACAGTACTGGGAACTGTTTGACAGTGAGTAGCAAGCCTAGCTTGACCGCATTTACTGCAGTAAGGATCGACTCGATCCGAGCAGGTGACATTCGTGCCTGCATCGTGGTCGAATCCCAAACTACACCTAGATAAGTGGTTCTCTGTAATGGAGAAAGCACACTTTTCTTGGCGTTGAGCCTCAACCCCAGCTTTTCCATGTGAGCAAGAACAACATCTCGATGTTGGACCGCTAACTGTTCTGAACTGGCTAGGATCAGCCAGTCGTCTATGTAGTTGAGTATGCGGATGCCCTGGAGTCGCAAAGGAGCCAGAGCAGCATCCACACACTTCGTGAAAGTTCGGGGTGAGAGCGCTAGGCCGAACGGAAGAACTCTGTATTGGTAAGCTTTGCCCCTGAAAGCGAACCTGAGAAACTTCCTGTGTTGAGGAAGGATGGAGACGTGAAAGTATGCGTCTTTTAGATCTATCGTGACAAACCAGTCCTCGGACCTGATTTGAGACACAACATGTCTGACAGTCAACATTTTGAACTTCAGTTTTCTGACTGAGAGGTTTAGCTGTCTGAGATCTAGAATGGGCCGCAGCCCCCCATCCTTCTTGGGAACAATGAAGTACCGGCTGTAGAACCCAGATTCTCTGTGTTGAGGAGGGACCACCTCGATGGCCTCCTTCCTCAGGAGAGTTTTTACTTCCTGTTCCATTACCAGACCCTGCTCAGGGCTTACAAGAGTAGGAAATACCCCGCTGAAAGGTGGCGGCTTGGCGCCGTATTGAATGCAATAACCTTTCTCTACAGTGCGCAGGACCCACGTAGAAACATTTGGCAGTAGTTTCCACGCTGCCAGAAATTTTACTAAGGGAACTAGCCTCTCGAGTCTGGCTTCTGGATTTATTTGAGGAGCTAATTCGGTGACCTGTAACAGCGAACTGGCAGGATGCACCTGGAGTAAACGCTCTGAGGACCCCCGTGGGGGTGGCGAACTCTCTGGTTCCGCTACGTTTCCGGGCGGAGAGACCGGAGAATGATGTTCGCGGGAGATTGCCGTGCCCTGTAACACTGGCAGGGTTAGCTGATGAATCTCCTGAGGGCCCCGAGGAGGGGTGGCCACCGTAAATGGCGGTGGAGCACCTAACTCCCCGAGAGGGGCTGCCCTCATTGGCCCTGGACCACAACCATCAGGACCGTTTAGCCGAGGCCCTCTTAGACTGGAGGACGACCCTCAGGTCAGGCCTCGTCTTGGAGGACCCCAGCTTGGAGTGTTGCTGAGCCCGCCCTCTAGGTCTTGCCGGAGGGGTACGGGTAGCAACACTCCTCTTTTGCGCTTCCCGGTATGAGGAGCTTGCACATGGCTGGGGCTGCTCCTGTCCAGCAGCCCCAGAGGAGTAAACGCGGCGAGGAAGGTACCTCTGGAATGCCGCCGCCTGCTTGCAGGCCTCCTGGTGCCTGTTGACAACTGTTTCAACAGAGTCACCAAAGAGGCCGGAGGGATGCAGGGGGGCGTCCAGGAGCGTGACCCTGTCCTTCTCTTTCATGTCGGACAGGGTCAGCCAGAGATGCCTCTCCGCGGCCACCAGGGCTGCCATAGACTGCCCGATGGCGCGGTCGGTCTCATTGGTGGCGCGGAGAGCTAGGTCTGCTGTTCTACGCATCTCTGTCACGCTGACCTCCTCGCCGTCGTTAAACTCCTTCAACAGGTCGGCCTGGTATGCCTGGAGCACAGACATGGTGTGGAGACATGCACCAGCCTGACCTGCTGCCGTGTACGCCTTGCCCATCAAGCCAGATGTAACTTTTAGCGGCCTGGTGGGCAAGGACGGAGCCTTCAAAGACGATGCCAGGCCGGGAGACAGATAGCTCGCTAGTGTCTGCTCGACCTGGGGCATCGCCTTGTAACCGTACTCCTCCATCCCCCCCACATTACCGTAGTAATCAGAGAAGGGGGAGAAAAGGCGTGAGGAGTACGGTTTTTCCCATGATCTTGCGATCTCTTTATGGAGATCAGGAAAAAATGGAAGGCTCCGTTTGGGAGGTGCTGACTTTGCCCGCAGGAAGCGCTCATCGAGCCTGCTTCCTTGCGGTTCATTCTGTTGGGCGGGTGGCCAACTGATGTTAAGTTTGGCCACCGCGTTTGTCAGCACCTCAACTAGCTCCTCATACTGGGGTGAACGGGGGGGCGGTTGTGGTTCGGCAACGCTTTCAATGTCAACCTCCTCAGAGGAAGACAAATGGAGTGTTGACTCCTCCTCTTGGAGGGAAGGAACCGCAGCGCGGGCTTCCTCATCCAAAAGGAGGTCAATCGATCCACTAGGTGAGGAGAGAGATAGGGGATCACCCGTCTCAACTCCCTCTAGTAGATCAAGCTGCGATCCCCACGAGGAACGCTGGTGAAAGCCCCCTCCTCGAAGAGGGCTTTCCGGGAGCGGAGCAACCGCAGCGGCATTCGCTCGCACTGCGGGCAGTCAGCCCCCTCAAGGGCTGACCTAGCGTGCTCCGCTCCCAAGCAGACCACACATAGATCGTGTGTATCCCCACCAACAATGAATCTTTGGCAGGGAGGGACACACTTTCTATGTGGCTGCTCAACCGCCTTTGTTTCTCTTTTAAAAGATCTCTTTCCCCCTTTTGGCATACTGCTCAAAATAAAGTTGTGCAAAACTGGCACAGAAAAATAGCAGTATGTGGACAGACAAAGACATAGAGCGCTCTCGCTGAATGACAAAAGCTGACGCCGGCTTCAAACACACGTGCTTTATACTTCCTGGTTGCTGACGTCACCGCGCCTGTGACGTCACTCCCGTCATTCGATTGGTTGTTGGACTATGACTCAGAGTGCGGCTCACCAATGGCGATCCCCAAAGCGTTGATGACGCAGTGTTGAGTTCCCGGAAGGGAATTCATGCATTAGCACTAAATCAATAAGTTCAGGGAGAAGTGCTGGAACAAACTCTGGAGGGAGCTCTGGAGTGGACTCTGGAGGGGCTGGCAGACTTGACTGTGGAGGGGCCAGTAGGCTTGACAGCGGAGTTGTTTCTGGGCTGAGGACTGGGATGGCTCAGGGAGGTGGATACTCAGAAAGGGAGGCAGATTTCAGTGCTGACCGGACAGATGTTAATGCTTTAACTGCCGGGTCACCACTGTTGGAAACACACGAGGATATGGGAACCATTAGGCATGTGGAAGGTTCCAGCGTGGGGTGAGGCATGGTGTGTTTCAGTGGGGGCTGGATGAGGATGGTTCACAATTTCCTTAACTTCTTGTACCTCAAAATTTGAACCATTTAAATAAAGGATGAGATTAATAAAAAAAAAAAAAAAAATCATGCATAGGAAGATTACAGCGGATCATTTCCTCATCCAGACCCAACTGAAAATAAGCGCTCAGAGTAAAGCATCATGCCAGCTCTCCCAATAAGAAAGCTTAAGGAATTTCTCCATATACCTCTCCAAAGGCTGACCACCCTGCTCCAGGCACCACAGCTGGTCCTTAGCCCATTTTGCAGTATTTGGTCCAGTCATCTGTTAGGTTGGTGTAGGGTGGAGGAAGGCAAAGGAGACAACGGGTACAATGAAACTCTCCAGGTTTATTAAACACAGCAACAAAAGGCAGAAGGGTGAGGGGAAAACACAACATAACTTAACTGTGACTGGGCAACCAAAAGACTGAACAGACTGGGGCTTAAATACAGAGGCAAACATGGGTAATTAACTAAACACAAGTGAATACAATGAGACAATCAAGAAACTAGGTCACAGGGGAACAGGCCAACTGAAAACACAATGAAAACTAAGAATAAAACAAACATAACCCTAACAACTAACAGCTTGTGCCAGCACAAACGTCTTTATGTGTTAGAATGGTACTGTCAGGATTTACTAAAGATGTGCAATTAAGAATTAGTGCTGAAAAGGCGTGGACAGTACACAGTTTTAATTTATTATTATTATTATTTTTTTTTTGCACATGACCTTATTGAATATGCATTTGTAGGAGTTCCCTTCCGGAGGGAACTCTACGCTGCGTCCTGGTGGACACTTTGGGAACTGCCTTCAGCATGACCGGTTCTGAAACAAGCTATAGAACAACGACAGTGAACTTGACACTGTCCGGCGCCAGCCTATGACATCATCAACAGGCGCCTGCTAGTATAAAAGCAGGTGCCTGAGAGCACAACACCATCTTTTTGTCTTCAGATTCCTCTGTTCTAAACGAGTGAGTACAGCGATGCCTAGAGTAAAACTGTTTAGGAAGTGTGCGGATCCGTGTCAGAGTAATCTGACACCTGATGATGCACACGACCTCTGTTTGGTGTGTTTAGGTGTAAGAGCACGCGCGCTCTGCTCTAGAAAGAGCGTAGCGCGTTCATTGTGAGAGTTTCACTTTGAAGAAACTCCGTTCTCGTCCGTCTCTTTTCTCGAGGGAATTGGGACATCCATCCGCCCCATGCGGCTCGGGTCCCCCGGCGGCTGAGGCTGCCCGGCGGCTGAGATCGCGGGGATCACAGGTGGAGCTGGCTGACGAGCTTGAGAGAGCGTTTAATCTCTCGCGCACGTCAGCCGGAGACGAGAATGCGCTGCTAGCGGAGGCTGTGTTGTCTCTCACATCCTCCGGTCCTGCAGCGAGTGCTCTTTTGGCTTCAAGCCAGGGCGAGCAAGAGGTTGAAATGGGACAAGATGAGCTCTTTTTTGAGCCCATGCAGCCTCCTTGCCCCGCATATGGAGAGTTGATGTCTGTTATGGACCGCGCGGCTACCCCTTCTGTGGAAGCCCGCCAGGGAAAAGGCCGCCCTAGGCAGACTAGACGAGCGGCTTCTTCCCGGCCATGACAAAGCCAACTCCTGTGAGCCTCCCATTCCTTCCTGATCTGCATAAGAGATCGAGAGGGAATGGGACAGGCCATATTCAGCCCGCATTCACAGGCATCAGCATGTGAATCATGCTGATGTCGAGGGAATGCATGGGCGCGGATATGTGACGATGCCTCTCACTGAGCAGACGTTTGCGAACTATCTCTCAGAGTGAGGGACATCGACCCTGAAGGCTCCAAAGGCACATATGCGGCAGTGGGTCAGGCGATGGTAGTGTTGCAGAGGCGTACCGGGCTGATCTGCTGAAAGATCTGGACCGAGCCCCGGGGCTTTGCATCCCTCGCCGGTCCACGCCTCCACCTGAACACCGGGGGAAACCAGGCCCGTCCTGGTCCAAGGGCCAGAGACGAGGCCAGGTCACCAGTGTGGGGCTACCTGCCCCTCCTTTTTCCCCTCACCAAAGACTCTGGGGCTGGGCCAATGATGAGATTGAGGCTCAATCTGTTGGCCCGGTACGTGAACAGTAAAGACACTTTAATAAAATATTCAAGCGTGTAGTGTATGTTTTCTTTTGTCTACCAGCTCCGCTTGGGTGATTGCTATTGCAGTTTTCGAGCTCCTCTTGAGTTCTACTGCCACCAAGTGCCGAGTGTAGCCAGGTCTCCCCTCGTTTTATAAAAGAAAACAGTGTGTAAGACCTCCACTCGTAGAAATCCCCTCGTGGGTTAAGCGTTGTCAGGTTTTGAAACCTCCGCTAGAGTGAGCTTGGTATAGACATGATCCAACATACATATACATGCGAGAATATGTAAAAAAAAAAAAAACCCTCTTGAGCGTTGTCAAGCTGCTTCAAGCGAGAAATCGCTCTGCTGAAGCCTCCGCTCACTCAAACCCTGCTAAGAGTAATACTCTTCTTGCACGAGTGTAGTCAGGTACCTTCCCTGTGTATTTCATATACACATATGTGAGACCTCCACTCCTAGGAGTTTGTGTACTAGGGTGAATAGAGCGTCGTCAAGGCTCCCTCTCTGAGAGAGAGATGTTTTACTGAAGCCTCCGCTCTCTTTAAAAAGCCCCGCTTTGAAGTAGAAATCTTATATATTTGGCTGTCAGGCCCCATTCTGGGCCTCGCTAAATTACCTTCTGGCATTGTGCGCCAGAATTGAGTGTAGCAGGCCTAGGAGGCCTCCTCTCTGTGCAGTCCTCTGTAAAGAGAGACATATAAAGATAATACTTCTTAGCGCTGAATGTAGCCAGGTCATTCTTAGACCTCCATTCAGGAGAGCTTTTTACTGGGTCGAGTGTTGCCAGGCTCCCTCTATGTGAGGTGTTTCTGTTAAGCCTCCACTTCCCAGAAATACAGGCCGGGAAAACACAAGGTTAAGGCAGCTTGTGAATTCTTTTCATGGACCTGTCACTACAAGCGTTGAGTGTAGTAAGGCCTCCCTTCCTGAGAGGACGTGTATACCAAGGCCTCCACTCGATAGAGCTTCCTCAGTTGAGCGTCGTCAGGCTTGTTACGTTCGAGAGAGCTTGTAACCATTAAAGCCTCCCTCACTGAAAGCTCCGCTTCCGGGTTCTGCTATCGCCCGGGAATAATACAGGTGTCTTCCTCGCGAAACGCTTAGAGCACCTTCTCAAAACCACGTTAGTGGTGTTTGCTCACACAATGGTTTTGAGCATTCCCTAAAATCCACACGAGTGCTAAGTGCACTACAAAAATAGGCACTTTACTAAAATCCATATTTATGGTAAGGATCCCTCCCGTAAAGGCAGGGTCCTTCTTCAAATCCCTCACGGGTTGGACCACGCAGGATAAACCTCCGTGCCCATTCTTCGAGTTGGTTCCAAAACCCTTAAGTTTTTTCAACTCCTTTGATAAGCACAGTGTAATAGGTCTCCCTCTGTCACAGCCAACAGTACTGAGACCTTCACTCTCACAGTTATAGCAGCTAGCAGGCCCATGAGTGCCTCGCTGACTATTTTTTGGGGGAAGTGCAGTCTTCCACTCACCAAAAACTAGTGTTGTAGGCTTCTCTCCCTGGAGATGTAGTCTCGGAGCCTCCACTACACAGAGCTAGATGATAAATGAGAATTTTTCATTATTGGCGCTGACTGTGAGTATCTGCCTTTTCTTGAGCATCGAGTGTAGTCAGGCCTCCCCTCGCCTAGAGCGTTTCCTGAGGCCTCCACTCTGAAGAGTTTCCCTAGGGAGAGCGTCGTAGGCCTCCTCTCGTTTTAGAGAGTCTTTCTGCTGAAGCCTCCCCTCTCCAGAAGCTCCGCTTTCAGGCTCTGCTATCGCCTAGAGACTGCAAATCTGGTGAACCTCGCTATGCTCAGGGCACCCATTCAAAACCACATTTGTGGTGTTTGCTCACGCAAGTCTTTGAGCACGGAAGGGAACGTCTAGGTTACGTATGTAACCCCTGTTCCCTGAGGACAGGGAACGAGACGCTGCGTCTCGTTGCCATGCCTCGGGCCCTGCTCAGACCTCCGTCCGACAAAAAGATGGTGTTGTGCTCTCAGGCACCTGCTTTTATACAGGCAGGCGCCTGTTGATGATGTCATAGGCTGGCGCCGGACAGTGTCAAGTTCACTGTCGTTGTTCTATAGCTTGTTTCAGAACCGGTCATGCTGAAGGCAGTTCCCAAAGTGTCCACCAGGACGCAGCGTCTCGTTCCCTGTCCTCAGGGAACAGGGGTTACATACGTAACCTAGACGTTTTCCATGAGTAAAAGTTGAAAAGAACTTTGAAGAGAGAGTTCAAGAGGGCATGAAACTGTTAAGAGGTTAACGGGTAGGGCTGAACAATCTCAACCTATTCTCAAACTTTAAATGGGTAAGAAGACTGGCTCATTGGTCTGGAGCCTGGAGACAACTAGGAGACCACTTTTTTATGGTAAGCATAACTGGCGCTGGGGGATGAACCAAACATTCATATAGACAGCAGGACGGTGGCCATAGAAGTCAGAATCCACTGAGGAGTCACCTGCTGAATCAACTAGCCTGAAAATGGATGGCGCTGGAGTGTTGGGCCCATACCCGGCTGGCAACGACAAACAGAAAGGTATCATGGGGGATATGCCTCAATGAGTAGGAGGGCTGGCCCAGGTGGAACAGCCTCTGGCGTGTTGAAACAAGGCAGGTAAGGAAAGTCGGTAAGGCAAATCAGATCCGTAACTTCGGGACAAGGATTGTCTCTAAGGGCTGGGCCGGTCGGGCTGAGGTGCTAAGCAGGGCTGGGGCACCCGTGTCCATCCATGCAGCACCTGACCACCCTTATCTCCATCCCTTGTCTCCATTTGTCTGGCAGCCCCCCTCCTCTGTCCAGTGTTCTGAAAGTCAAAGTGAAGAAAGTTACCTGCCTATGAGCCTCCTCGTGGTGACCGCTGGATAGAGTGGGAAGCTTTCGATAGGTCCATCTACCATCTACCATCAAGATCCAGGCAACTCTGGGAAGGGCCAACCTTCAGACTCAGAAAATCAAGCTGTTTATGGAAAGCATAAAAGAGAAGAAACCTAACCCCCCTAGACCCCAGGTAAACAGTAGAAGTAACTCTGTGGCAAGGGCTGATGAGTCGAGACTGGATCAGAATGGACCACTATGCATTGACTGCAAAAGAGCTTTTCCTTCACTGAGGAGTCTTGGAAAACATCGACACCACCAGCATTCAGAGGAGGTGAATAAGAAGAGAGCTGTAACAAAAGAAGATAAAGTTATGGAGTAAGATCGAGGATGAACATCTGTTAGCCATTGTGGATGCCGAATGGAAGACTGATATGCCAATCTGTGGACACTTTAGTCAAAACAACCACTAGTAGGACTGTGGAAGCAATAATGAAGAGACTCCAGAAGTTGAACTGGTTGCAACCCAGACCTACAATAACAAAACAAAACTATTCTCCCACAGCTACCCCTAAAGTGAAAGTAGTAGTGGAATGCTCAGTTCGTGAGTCGGTGACTGGTTCTATTACATCTAGTCCCCAGTCCAGATATAACAAAACATCATCATCAATGATCAATGAGCAGATGCAATGGAGACAGACGCTGTTGAGACAGCCATTGGAACCCTCAAAGATCCGAGGATCGGAAGTGATGAGCTTAAAGCAATTAGTGAACATCCAAAGAACAGGAAGCGGATCTGGTGGAAAGTTATTTTCAGGAATATATCCCCCTGAAATACAAACTGAGCAGTATGGTGAGAGAGACAAAAAAAACATTACATTTACATTTACATTTATTCATTTAGCAGACGCTTTTATCCAAAGCGACTAACAAGTGAGAATACAACAAGTGATTCATCCTAAGGAGGCAGATCAACATAGGAAGTGCTCAAAAATACCATATATCAGGCGTTTTTAGAAGTGCAGGCTAGAAGGGGAAGATCAAGAAAGAGAGGAGAAATTATTATTATTATTATTTTTTATATACAGTCACATAGTGGCGAAAAAGATGGGTTTTCAGCAGTCGCTTGAAAGCTGTTAAGGAGACTGAATTCCGGATAGGGGTGGGAAGATCATTACAC
Organism: Garra rufa; assembly: GCF_049309525.1. NCBI lineage: Eukaryota > Metazoa > Chordata > Actinopteri > Cypriniformes > Cyprinidae > Garra > Garra rufa. Next base: position 10,687,653 of record NC_133375.1, read on the forward strand.
CAGGCAGGAACCTTGAAAGAGAATGTTCTGGAAAGTGATTTCATACCTCTCTGTGGTGGTACAATGAGGCGTCTTTCACTAGAGGATCTCAGACATCTGGAGGGAGTGTGGATTCGTAGTAGTGAATGGAGGTAAGTAGGTGATGAGCCGGTGACTGTCCTATATGCCAGCATCAGTGCCTTGAATTTGATGCGTGCTGTAACCGGTAGCCAGTGCAGAGATATGAAGAGAGGTGTGACATGGGCCTTTTTGGGCTCATTGAAGACCAGTCATGCTGCAGCATTCTGAATCATTTGTAGAGGTCTGATTGTACGTGCTGGAAGACCGGCTAAAAGAGCATTGCAGTAGTCCAGCTTGGAAATGATCAGGGCCCGGACAAGGAGTTGTGTAGCATGCTCTGTTAGGAAGGGCCTGATCTTTCTGATGTTGTGCAATGCAAACCTGCAAGATCTAGCAGTTTTAGCAATGTGATCTTTAACCCCCTGGGGTCGAAAAACGCCCTGGGGCGTTTTGAGGCAGTTTCCCAAAAGGAACTTTAATTACTCTGTCATTTCTGACTGTACAGATAAAAGCAGTACATCAATCGAATCTGTAAAGGGTCTACTTTTATTTGTATATACTCACAAAAACAAAAAAACATTGTGATTTTGCAAAATAAAGAAAACAAAAAGGGTGTGCTGTCTGCCGCGTTGATCTCCGTGATCTTCATTCAGAAATGCGTCATTAAAATATACTATAACTCATACAATACACAACACAGAGACATGAGCAATATGTCTAGAGAAAGCTTGATATGTATACTTTTAAACGAAGTAAGTTTTACCGAAAACAAATATTCTGTGATAAAGTAATCAATATGAAACCAACACGATGTCCAGTCTCTCCTGTGTGCTTCATTATTTTTTAATTAGATCACGCCCACGAGCTATTCGCTATTCGTATTCTAATCGTCCACGTGAGGGCGCCGCGCCAAAAGTAGACGGCCACATCACGGTAAACAAAGGAGAATGACGCTTCTTTCAACTTAGTCCTTTCTGGAAGAAGAAGCTGTCAGGAATAAAACTTACTTCAGAAGATGAACATTATGTGAGACACAGGCGATCCAGCAGAGGAGATATTTACATGGGTAAGTTTTTTTTTGTCTTTTATTAGCCTAGGGTTGCCACCCGTCCCTTAAAATACAGAATCGTCCCGTATTTGAGAATGAAATTGCGCGTCCCGTTTTGAATCAAAAACTTATATTATGGCCTAGATTCTTTGTATTCTATAATACACACAAAGCATGCTTATGTTTATGACTATAAGATCATATTATTTATTTAGTTATTAATGTATCTTACAACAATAGGATGTAATATGAGGGTTTACACTTAGTGTATGTTTAGACAATATGTAGTAATACTGTGTTCTCGAATGGATGTTTAACACGATAAACAATTATTATTAGTTTCTCAGATATAAAATGTCCTTTTTACGTTTGTACAAATGCGTGAGTCTATGACTACAAAATCATAATATATATATAAATAAATAGTATGATGCTGCTGATATTAACATGCTCACAGATGTTTTGTTTTTGTTTTTTAGTGATCGGAAACCTGCTCAACACATGAATCCTGCTGACATTTACTTGAGACTCCTCAAACTGTTTTCCTGAGAGCACTGTACCAACTTCAGATGTTAAAGAAGTTCACAAGTGAATCTCAAGTTATTTTGCCTGATAAATAAATGTATTCAAAATAAGCTACAAACATATGTTGTCCTTGTATTCCTCCTTCATTCATTCCTTTGTTCCCTCAAACATCTGACTGAATAACTAATTATGCGGCTTATTATGCAGGTCTTTGTCTTCTCAGGTGTAAATCACAGCATTATTCATGATGATTCATGCCTTCTTCACATACAGCCATTCTAAACAAAAAGTGTCTTCAAAAATTTAAATCAATATACTGTTTTGTGTAACCAAGTGAACGAGATGATTTTCACATCATTTGATAGAAAAAACTCTAGCCTAACACATCCAGTTCTCAAAAGTCTTATATTCTGAACAAATATTATGTATGTGTCTCATGACTTGAAACACAGTGACTTCAGTGACATTAAAAATTTAGTTTTTCACTAAGCACGCATAAACGTTGTTTTCTCAAAAACACAAACATGTACATTCATGTTGCTTACGTATTATTGTAGCCCAATTTGTGCTGATTACAATATAATCAGATTTGAGCCATTCATATGTTTTTAAGATACTGAAAAAAGCATAAATGTCAGGGCATGTTGTAGGATTTCAGCGTGAATCAGACAATTCAGGAGATTCGATTAGAAGTAAAAACACTTCTACAGCCTCAAACTCCACAAATTCCAGCAACTCCAGCATAAAAATTTGTCATGTGACACCCTAGTGCCAGCCAGCCTGAAGCAAACCTAACTAACTAAGAACTCGCAACATTAACACAAAAGGACACTTGTTCATAATCACAAAGAAGGAGATTGTCAAATTTGGAGCAAATAACCAAGATTAATTGTCAAAGAGATGCACATCTTGAACATCACATGACGATCATTAGAGTTTGGTTGGTGGACTCCCCCACCCGGAGGACAAAAGACTGAGATCCCTTCCCTAAACTTTTGACCTCCCAGCTTAGAGAACAGACCCTCACATTCCCAGAAAACTGCCCATTGATATATATATATATATATATATATATATACACCTAAAATTATGCTAAAAGAACTTATGAGCAACTCATCATTTCTATGCAGAACTTCCTATCCTCTTTGTAACCCATACATTTGCCTATTATGTTTTAATCACTTATTGTGTATGTCCCTTTTGATAACTATTGAATAGTTTAATGGTTTATATTGGTGTTTGATATGCACGGTCTTGAAATTGCATTCTTGAAATGTTTCTATAATTCAATCCTTTGTAAAATGTATTTTAGTCTTGTTATCGAAATCATGTCCAAATTTAACTTTGCCAAGAGCGGGAAAATTGGGACCACGGGACGGATCACATGACATTGTGATTTATGGTTGGGGAGGAGAAACTAACCGTACCCCGACTTAGGACAATGTTTTAATTGGTCAAGACATCATTTGGGATGTGTCTAAAAGCTGACTTTAAATACTCAGGACACCATTCAAATCTCTCTCTTACACCTCTCTTACACCTCTCTTACTCTACTCTTACGCTCTGACTTTCTTCGCCCTTCTTCGTGCCGCCGCATTTCAACGCTGCTGGCCTGCATGCCAGCTGCTCTTCTAAAGGAAACATGAGGAGATCGTTACACTTCTGTCTTTTACTTTAATTCTTTTATTTCTTTCCGTTGAGAGTTTCGTGTTCTAGTTAAGTTTTGTGCAAGCCGCGACCGACCCAAACGTCTTCGCTGACCTGAACTTTAACAGCGCACAACTCGCATATCCAGCCAACGCCCAAGAAGACATCACATTGACCGACCACCAACCAATCAGCAACCTCGGGAAAACCCTTTCTGGAACGAGCGACAGGAATTCCCTTCACACTAGTGTTAATTTCGTCACCTATTTTTAATTTAGTCTTAGTCTTAGTCTTGTGCCAAATGTCCTTGTTAGTTTTAGTCATATTTAGTCATTCACATATCTTTTTTTGATAGTCAAGTTTTAGTCGACGAAAAGTCTCGTCATTTTAGTCTAGTTTTAGTCAAAATCAAACTCAAGGTATCTTAGTCAAGTTTTAGTCGACTAAAAGTCTTTTAATTTTAGTCTAGTTTTAGTCAAAAAAGAAGTCAATATATTTTAGTCTAGGTTTAGTCAAAAAATTGTAGTCTTTTTTTAAAATAACACATTATTACTGAGATTATTACTGATACACATTTCAGTAAAAAAGTGTTTCACATATCTCAAACATTGGTTAAATGTCATAATTACCTGACAAAATACACTTGTTGAATGATTTTTGTTGAATGCAAATGTTAAACGTGTCTGGTTTTCAATTTTTGATTTAGGAGACACATTCACAAATGATTAACCCTTTCAGTGGTGAGTTTAAAATATTCTAGCTGACCCCTGAGAGTGAGTTTTTTTTAAGCGACCGTTATTTTAGAACGTTCATCCTTATTGTTTCCATGGCGACGCATCAAGCTTGTCACGTGACACAACACAGACACAATAACACTGTATGACAGATAAATCGCTTTTATTTCGTTTTTCCTTTTTTTCCAGAATACTCACACACTTGCTTACCATGCAATGAACTATCTAATATTCCGATTCACAAATATGTGTGAATTAGGATGTTTCGTCGTTTAAAACCCTATATAAATGATCTGGATCGTGATTTGTAACGTGAGATGGGCGCGGCCATGTTTGTTCGCGCTGCTGTTCAGAGAGTCCTGTCAGCCGTATTTACAGCACATACATTCATCCGTTTCTCCCGAAATACATGCAAGTAAGTGGCTGGTGAACTAGAAGAGGAATAGAGTGAACTTTTTAGTTAATAAGCCTATGTGTATGTGACATGAATAAAACACATCGGCAAATTATATTTGAATAGATTGTTATTTGCTGCTTCCATAGACCTATGTGTGTATTTTACAAACTCTAAATGTCTCCTTTTACTAGTACTTATGTGTATTTAAATGTCTGAAACCTAAAATAAGCGTTATGTGGTTAAAAACACTGCATAGTTGTGATTATATGACAGGCGCAGAGCTCGTCTGTCTCAGCGCCAGCCAGCGCGCCAAAGCGCAGTTTGAATATTTTAAAGCCGTAACAGCTGATGAAAAAGCAGAGACGATTGTAGACGAAAATGAAGAGAGATTTTATCTTAGTTTTTATTTTATACAAAACATTTTCGTCTCGTCTTTTTTCGTCAACAATAATGCATGTTAATTTAGTCTTAGTCAGCGTTTTTGGACAGTGGTGCAGTCTTGTCATCGTCTCGTCTTAGTCATGAAACAAAAGGTCGTTGACGAACATATTTCGTCTCGTCTCGTCTGACGAAATTAACACTACTTCACACAAAGGCAACGCAAGTACAACCTCCAGGTTCTAACTGAACTGGTGCATTTGATATAAAGTTTAATAACCTCTTTGAGAGACTCAATACGAGGGTTAATTAAGTGATTGATGGTTGTTCAGGTCTAAGCAATTACACATATTGCTATAAACTTGGGACTTCATATTTTCATTCCTTTAAACTCATTCTTTCCTCCCTTTCTCTTTCTGCAACCTGTGTGAATGCGTGTGTTTATGTTAGATTAGTTTGTATGTGTTAGGTTTATACAATAAAATCATATTTTTATTAGAAAAGATAAGTATCTTGTGTTTTGTGCTTACAAGTTAATGTCTTAAACTGCCGATTTTGCTACTGTGCTAATATATAGTGTTTTCACTATATTCTGGATAGTAATATCCATTGCAGAGTTTCTGTTACACGGCTTGTTTAATGAATCGCGGGTCGACTCTGAACAGCCGTAAAACAGCGATTCTGTTCAAATTCCCTATTGAATCATATTCGATTCCCTTTGAGCTAAATTAAATGTAATTAATCCCTTACAATGTCAAAACTTCTTCAGGGCCCCAAAACACCCTCAGACCCCAGAGGGTTAAAGGTCAATTGGTCGTCAAAGATTACACCCAGATTTCTGGCTGAAGTCGATGGGGTAATTGTTGATGAACCTAACTGGATGGAGAAGTCATGTTGTAAAGATGGAGTGGCAGGAAAGATGAGGAGTTCAGTTTTTGCTAGGTTGAGCTGTAGATGGTGTTCCTTCATCCATGCAGAGATATCCGCCAGGCAGCCTGAGATCCGCGCAGCTACCAATGGATCATCTGGTTTGAATGAAAGATAGAGCTGTGTGTCATCAGCATAGCAATGGTAGGAGAAGCCATGTGCCTGTATGATGGGGCCCAGAGATGTAGTGTATATGGAGAAGAGGAGGGGTCCAATAACTGATCCCTGAGGAACCCCAGTGACCAGTTGATGAGTTTTGGATACCTCCCCTCCCCAGGCCACTCTGAAAGACCTACCAGAGAGGTAGGATTCAAACCAGCGAAGTGAAGTCCCTGTGATGCCCAGCGTTGAGAGGGTGGACAGGAGGATCTGATGATTCATCGTATCAAAAGCTGCAGATAGATCCAGCAAAATGAGTACTGATGATTTGGAATCAGCTTTAGCAGTCCGCAAGGCTTCAGTGACAGACAGTAGAGCAGTCTCAGTTGAATGGCCACTCCTGAAACCTGACTGGTTAGCATCCAATAGATTGTTCTGTGAGAGAAATAAAGAAAGCTGGTTGAAAACGGCTCTTTCCAGTGTCTTTGCTATGAATGGAAGGAGAGAGACAGGTCTGTAGTTGTCAATGAGTGAAGTGTTCAGTGTAGGTTTTTTGTGCAGTGGGGTTACCCGGGCCTGCTTAAACGCAGTGGGGAAAGTGCCTGTGAGAAGAGATGTGTCGATGATGTGTATGAGCGCCGGTAGGATTGTGGGAGAGATTTCTTGGAGAAGGTGTGAGGGGATAGGATCTAAAAGACATAAGAGGAGTAGTTTGGCTACTTCTGCCTCAGAGTAAGGACAGAAGGAGAAGAGGGGAGTTCCAGTCGTGGGTGTGGTCAACTGTAGTTCCTATGTGGAGCTGAGAACTGATTACTGATAGATGTAGTTTTGTCTGTGAAGAATGTGGCGAAATCATCAGCTGTTATAGAAGTGGTGGGAGGTGGTGGAGGGGGGGAAAGCAGTGAATTAAAAGTTTTGAAAAGGTTGCGTGCATCCGGAGCATTGTTGATCTTGTTGTGGAAGTATGAAGATTTGGCAGTATGTACTTGGGAAGGGAAGGATGAGAGCAGAGACCGATACATACTCAGGTCAGATGGATCCTGAGATTTGTGCCATTTTCTCTCGGCTGCCCTAAGTTTGGACCAATGCTCTTGGAGAACATCGGATAACCAAGGGTTTGAAGGAGCAGCCCGTGCTGGCCTGGAGGAGAGAGGGCATATATCGTCTAGACAAGAGGTTAGAGTGGAGCACAAGGTGTCGGTTGCAGCATTAGTATCCAGGGATGAGAAGTGGGTTGGAGAGGGAAGGGAGGAAGATACTAAGGAAGAAAGGTGGGAGGGTGAGAGAGAGCGTAGGTTTCGTCTAAAAGTAACAGGTAGAGGTGTTGGGGGAGCACAAGTAGCAAGATTTAGGTTAAGAGTAATGAAGAAGTGGTCATAGATGTGTGGGGGTTTGACTACAATGTTATCTGAAATACAATTTCGTGTGTAAATGAGATCAAGTTTATTGCCAGATTTATGAGTGTATGTAGTGATGATGCGTTTTAGATCAAATGAAGCTAGGAGTGAATGGAAGTCTGCAGCATAGGGCTTGTCAAGGTGAATGTTGAAGTCCCCAAAGACTAAAAGTGGTGTGCCATCCTCTGGAAAAGAGGAAAGCAGCCCATCCAGCTCTTCTAAGAAGAAGCCAAGTTGACTAGGTGGGCGGTAAATTACCACAACATAAATAATAATAATAATAATACATTTTATTTAAAGGCGCCTTTCATGGCACTCAAGGACACCTTACAAATCAAAAATAAAACAACAACATTAATAATAAAAAAACAATACAACAAACAAGATAAAATTACATAAAAGCCTGCCTAAACAAACATGTTTTTAGACGAGATTTAAAAACTGGAAGACTTGGACTGTTACGAACCTCAGCAGGAAGTACGTTCCATAAAAAAGGTGCCGCATAACCAAAAGCTCGTGACCCCATAGAAGCTGTCCGTGTACGTGGAAGTACAAGAGTAACTGCCGAAGCAGACCGTAAATTACGTGATGGAATATGTACATGGAGAAGATCCAAAAGATATGGAGGTGCCAAGTTGTTGAGTGCTTTATAGGTTAAAAGTAATATTTTAAAATTTACACGAAATTTAACTGGGAGCCAATGCAAATTTTGTAAAACAGGAGTGATATGTTGAGAAATGGAAGTTTTTGATATAACCCGAGCAGCAGCATTTTGTACCAACTGTAGTTTATGAAGTGTTTTTGAATAAAGCATTGCAGTAATCAATTCTTGATGTTACTAGAGCATGCACAAGAGTGGCCGTGCTCTTCGTTGAAAGAACGGGACGTAAACGATTGATATTCCTAATATGAAAGAATGCAGAACGGGTAACGCTATTAATATGAGCTTCAAAAGACAACGTTTGATCAAAGATGACTCCCAAACTTTTAACCTGGTTGGACAATGGAACATTAAAATTATCAATTAAAACAGACGAAATGTTTGACTTACCTAATATAGTTTTTGTACCAACAAGAAGATTTTCTGTTTTACTATTATTCAGTTTGAGAAAATTACTTGAAAACCAAACTTTTAATTCTTCAAGGCACTCAACAAAAGCAGAAGGGAGAAACGTTGAAGAAGGTTTAGAAGTGTCACGTTAAATAGGCTGAGTGATGAGGTCTGGGTCCAAATGCAGGGGAAGGATTTTAATGAAACAAAACACAATAAAACAGAACAAACAAAAGGCCAACACGGCACAGACACGACTTGAAACAAAAGAAAGTAAACAGAACCGAAAACACGATCAGGAGATCCAAGAGCCAGAGACACACATACGAAGACAATGCAGACACCATGATGGGTGGAAAATGAGAGTTTCTTATAGTCTGAGTAATAGTGAACAGGTGTGAGATGATGAGCTGCTAATGACACGACAGGAGTGAACAATCAGGGAAGTGCAGTGCAAGGAAAGGGAACAGCGACCTCAGGTGGCTGAGGGAAGCCCCACAGCCCAGATCATGACATTACCCCCCCTCAAGGGAACGGCTTCCAGACGTTCCCAAACAAAATCCAGGAGGGAGGAGGAATGGTGGAAGGTGAATCAGGGGGAGGGACGGCGGGCCAGGCCCGTGCAGTGGAGGAACGTGAGCGGAAACCGCCACCAGAGAAACGTAAGTTGGCCTCGCCGCCAGAGGAACGTCCGCGGGCACCACAGCCAGGGGAACGTGAGCTGGCCTCGCCGCCAGTCGAACGTCCGCGGTCACCGCCGCGTCCGGAACAGAGAGCGCGGTCACCGCCACGTCAGGAACAGAGAGCGCGGTCACCGCCGAGTCCGGAACAGAGGGCGCGGTCACCGCCGCGTCCGGAACAGAGAGCGTGGTCACCGCCGTGTCAGGAACAGAGAGCGCGGTCACCGCCGCGTCAGGAACAAAGAGCGCGGTCACCGCCGCGTCAAGAACAGAGAGCGCGGTCACCGCCGCGTCAGAAACAGAGATAGCGGTCACCGCCGCGTCCGGAACAGAGAGCGCGGTCACGGCCACGTCAGGAACAGAGATGGCGTTCACTGCCGCGTCAGGAACAGAGATTGCGGTCACTTGCGCGTCAGGAACGGAGATAGCGGACGCCGCCGCCTCAGGAACAGAGATAGCGTTTACCGCCGCGTCAGGAACAGAGATAGCGGTCACCGCCGCGTCAGGAACAGAGATAGCGGTCTCCGCCGCATCAGGAACGGAGATGGCGTTCACTGCCGCGTCAGGAACAGAGATTGCGGTCACTTGCGTGTCAGGAACGGAGATAGCGGACGCCGCCGCCTCAGGAACAGAGATAGCGTTTACCGCCGCGTCAGGAACAGAGATAGCGGTCACCGCCGCGTCCGGAACAGAGAGCGTGGTCACGGCCGCGTCAGGAACAGAGATAGCGGTCACCGCCCGCGTCCGGAACAGAGAGCGCGGTCACGGCTGCGTCAGGAACAGAGACAGCGGTCGCCGCCGCCCCGGGAACCGCCGCCAGACGAGCGTCCTCCGCTGCCCAACGAGCGTAGATGGCCGCCATCCACTCAGGCACAGCCGCGTCAACGACCGCCGCGTCCGGAACAGATAGCGCGATCACGGCTGCGTCAGAAACAGAGATAGCGGTCGCCGCCGCATCAGGAACGGAGATGGCGTTCACTGCCGCGTCAGGAACAGAGATTGCGGTCACTTGCGCGTCAGGAACGGAGATAGCGGACGCCGCCGCCTCAGGAACAGAGATAGCGTTTACCGCCGCGTCAGGAACAGAGATAGCGGTCACCGCCGCGTCCGGAACAGAGAGCGCGGTCACGGCCGCGTCAGGAACAGAGATAGCGGTCACCGCCGCGTCCGGAACAGAGAGCGCGATCACGGCCGCGTCAGGAACAGAGATAGCGGTCTCCGCCGCATCAGGAACGGAGATGGCGTTCACTGCCGCGTCAGGAACAGAGATGGCGTTCACTGCCGCGTCAGGAACAGAGATTGCGGTCACTTGCGCGTAAGGAACGGAGATAGCGGACGCCGCCGCCTCAGGAACAGAGATAGCGTTTACCGCCGCGTCAGGAACAGAGATAGCGGTCACCGCCGCGTCCGGAACAGAGAGCGCGGTCACGGCCGCGTCAGGAACAGAGATAGCGGTCACCGTCGCGTCCGGAACAGAGAGCGTGGTCACGGCTGCGTCAGGAACAGAGATAGCGGTCGCCGCCGCCCCGGGAACCGGGCGTACGTCGCCGCCAAGCGGGGGGATGCCGCCTCCTCGAAAAAATTCTTCCCCGCTGGACCCATCCTTGGTGTCTGCATTCTGTCACGTTAAATAGGCTGAGTGATGAGGTCTGGGTCCAAATGCAGGGGAAGGATTTTAATGAAACAAAACACAATAAAACAGAACAAACAAAAGGCCAACACGGCACAGACACGACTTGAACCAAAAGAAAGTAAACAGAACCGAAAACACGATCAGGAGATCCAAGAGCCAGAGACACACATACGAAGACAATGCAGACACCATGATGGGTGGGAAATGAGAGTTTCTTATAGTCTGAGTAATAATGAACAGGTGTGAGATGATGAGCTGCTAATGACACGACAGGAGTGAACAATCAGGGAAGTGCAGTGCAAGGAAAGGGAACAGCGACCTCAGGTGGCTGAGGGAAGCCCCACAGCCCAGATCATGACAAGAAGAGAGATAAAGTTGGGTGTCATCTGCGTAACAATGGAATTGAATACCATGTTTCCTAAAGATAGTGCCTATGGGAAGAAGATAAATAAGAAACAAAAGAGGTCCCAAAACAGAGCCCTGTGGAACACCAGTGACAACTGGAGTAGTGGTTGATTGGAACTGTTTAAGTTCAATTACAAATTGTGTCCGGTCTGTAAGATAAGACCGAAACCAAGAAAGGACTGTACCAGTAATTCCGATAGATTCCAATCTGTTTAAAAGTATAGTGTGTGAGACAGTATCAAATGCTGCGCTAAGATCCAGAAGTATAAGAATTGATAAAAATCCAGAATCGGCAGCTAGTAGTAAATCATTTGATATTTTTACAAGTGCGGTCTCAACACTATGCTGAGAACGAAACCCAGATTGGAATCGTTCAAATAAACTATTACTGGAAAGATGACCACGAAGCTGGGAAGCAACAATCTTTTCAAGAACTTTAGACAAAAACGGCAAATTAGAAATTGGACGATAATTGTCAAAATTACTTGAGTCAAGCCCTGGTTTCTTAAGAATAGGGGTTATCACTGCAGTTTTAAAACCAGTAGGAACAATACCAGAAAGGAGTGAAACATGCATAATGTCTGTAATTACAGAAGAGAGGAAAGGTAAGCCAACTTTAACCAAGTGAGTCGGTAATGGGTCTAGTTGACACGTGATTTTTGTACAATGTAACATACTTCTTCTACAGTAGGTAATTTAAAGGTAGAAAAGGTAGAAACACAAGATAAAGATAACACTTGACCAGGGGAAATGTTACAATCAGAATTAGGTGAAACCATTTGCTGATGAATTAATTCAATTTTCTTTTTTAAAAAGAGCATAAATTCTTCACACAATTCAATGGAGTAAGTATGAGAATTTGAAAACTCAGTTGGTTTTAGAATAGTGTTAATCAAAGAGAAAAGTGATTTTGTGTTTCCCGCATCAGATCCTATTAGGCCAGCATAATAATTCATTTTTGCAGTGGAAATTGCAGACTTGTAAATTTTCATATGATCAGCATACAAATCTTTATGAACCACGAGTCCAGTCTTAGCACATAATCTCTCCAAACGACGACCCTTGACTTTTAGATGACGAAGTTCAGATGTAAACCAGGGTGCAGAGTTGACAAACGAAACATTCCTGGTTTTCGATGGAGCACAAACATCAAGGATCATTTGCAAATGATCATTGTAGTGCTGGACTAAATCATCAAGAGTCCAAGGGTAGTTAATACATGGAAGTGTGGAAAAACATTCAGAGAGCACTGAGACATCAATGTTCTTGATATTATGAAAAGTAATGGTACGGCTCCGATTAAACTTGGATATAGATAAAGCAACATTAAAAGACACCAACATGTGATCAGACAGTGTTAAATCGGAAATAATAAAATTATCTGGAGTCACACCTGAACAGCAGACCAGATCCAAAGTATGACCTTTTGAATGAGTAGGCACCTTAATAAATTGCTGCAATCCTAAACTATCCAAACATGATAAAAACTCATTTGAACACAAACTATCTGCATCATCCACATGGATATTAAAGTCACCAACCAAAACCACATTAGGGGACAAGGAGCAGAGAGAAGTTAAAAATATAGAAAATTCCTGAAAAAATACAGGATTGGCCTTTGGAGGCCTGTACACCACAGCAAGAATGGTTGTAACAACTCCTTTAATTTGCAAAGCAACCGATTCAAATGATGTGCTTTCTATTTCAGGAACGGTTATAACTTTCCATTTCTCCTTATGTAATATTGCAAGCCCCCCGCCCCGTCCAACATTTCGTGGTTTGCTAGTAAAAACATATCCAGGAGGAATAGAATGGTTTAAATGAAAAAAGTCATTACTTTGTTGCCAAGTCTCCGTTAAGCAAAAAAAAATCAAACTTACGATCAGTCAGCAGGTCATAGACAAAAGGCCCTTTATTAGAAAGTGATCGTATATTCCACAATCCAAATAAAAGATCGTTCTTACCGGTGTTTATAGTAGTCGCCTTAGTTAGCTTTGCTAACAGACTGTGATCCACAGTACGAGTATATTTCCTTCGAATGTTCAACTTCAATATTTCATTCATTAAGATCCCATTAAAAGTCCCATATTGTACACATTTCTGGAGGTTTATTTTAGTTGTTGATGTCCTTAAGAATATATATCTGCGGTATAAGTGCCAAAATCCATCTCAATATATTATTACAGCTCCTTTTTTAGGAGCTCTGTCAAGAACAGGTTGATTTTGGCCCATCTAATTAATATTCATGAGCCTCTCTTCTGATTGGCCTGTTGTTTTCTGAGTGACGCATATCCAAGCCAACAACAAGTAACTATGGTCATGTATGCTGTAGCCTAGCCCAGACCCTAGCCTGCTGTGGCTTGGTGATACTCAACAGGATATTTCAGAATGATCATTAATATTTTTTTCTTTTTCAAACACCGAATGCAGTAAGCTACGTAACTGTTGCTTTAGTAAAGCCCCTTTCACAATGCGCGCTGATTCCGGAAAATTACGGGAACGAGCGCTGTGTGAACAAAAGCCAGAACCAAATGCCATTAAGGCAGTGTTGTAGTGATGATGCACTTTACCCTGCGACTCTTCACGACGGAAAAAATACGTGCAAGTGGAATGAAGCAGCGATCAGGCAGCCCCTCACTATCAGCGCTGAAAATCAGGTTAGTTTCAGTTTAGTGAAATGTACGCGTCGCATTACATCTCACATCCAAATGTCACGTCTTTAGAAGTTGTGTGTAAAGCACGCACAGATTCCGGAAAACAACTGTGAATGAACCTAATTAAGCAATTCCGGAAAAAAATCGTGGGACACATTATCCGTGTATTTTCCGGAATGGCTGTGTGAAAGAGGCTGAAGTTGACGTGCCACTGGTCTCTTATATTAACGTTGTTCGGAAGCCTGTGTATTGATGTAGCTTGACATCTATCGACTGAACAGGGTTTTCTCCACTTGTTTTCGTGTTGTTGTTGCTTAGCAATGGCATGGACGCGAAGTTGTCGAGGTTTCACAAAAGGTGGGTAGGACTGTGGTTGCTGCTCTGGGTGGTGACTGAGTAGATCGGACGTCATATTTTTACGGAAGTTACAGGGGCTCGTGAAAAGGAATGGCTACTTTATTCAGGCTGTGTGCAGTTTGCTGTGGACTGACTGTTTTGAAACTTATATGGTAGTTACATAATTCCTAGACCTCAGTTATCATGAAAAAAGCCAGGAAATTTCGATTTTGACAATATGGGACCTTTAAGTTTCAATAAGTTGAATATCTCCCATCGCCTTCACATTTTCATTTCACTACACAGGAGATAAAAACACATACTTGTTTTGCTTCAACCTTATTGTTTTTCTGACTTGGGGGAATTCTTTGGGGACTCAGTAGTGACATTACAATAAGGCTCATGAGAATATGGCAACCCCTGAATAATGTCACCAAGGCAGTAGAAACAAAATAAAAAAGATCAAGAGACAGAAAAAAGGATCAGAGTTTGATTTGATGCACAGATTTGAACTGTAATGAGCTCAGAAAAGTCTTTCTATTGCAGCATGCAAAGCCTCCATTTTGTATTGAATTCTAATCCTAGCTATAAGCTTAGTAACATTTAATTAATAGGTAAAAAAATGAACATTTCAGAGTTTATCGACCGACAAGAATTTTTTGAGGAAAGCTTATTCAAAATCTTTATTGTGGTCTTATTTGGTATCATTATCAGTTGTATCAACAGCTTGCTGGTTTATACTTTCTTCAAGAATCCTGTCTTTGCTCAGGAGCCTCGGTATATCCTCTACATGCAGCTGATTATCAATGACATCATTACACTGTCTGTCAGTGTGATTTTGTTTTTGTTTGTTTACGTGCTGCCAAACATGAATGTTGCTATCTGCTGCGTTTTCATCTTCATTGGAAGCAATGTCTACAGGAACGCACCGCTAAACCTGGCTGGCATGGCTATTGAGCGCTTTGTGGCCATCTGCTACCCTTTACATCATGCACGAATATGCACCGTACAAAACACCAAAATTCTTATCGGCATCATCTGGCTGGTGGGAGCCATGCCTGGTGTGTTGGACCTGCTTGTGATCTTGGCTCTTCATCCACTTTCCTTTTTTACCACTAGCCGGACATGCTTCCACCAAAATGTGTTCAATTTGGAATTCAACATTATAAGTCATGCTGTATTTAACATTGGCTACATGTGCTTAGTGTGGTTGCTGCTCTTTTACACTTACTTCAAAGTGCTGTTCTCTGCTAAAGCTGCCGCTTCAGAACCAGCTCAAGCACAGAAGGCTAGGAGAACCATTTTACTGCATGGAGTCCAGTTACTGCTCTGTACACTGTCCCTTTTCACAAGTGTCCTGGATGGGGCTTTAACGTCTCTCTTTCCTTACTACAGGTCTGAAATATACTTTTGCACCTTTATTGTTACCAGCATTTTACCACGTCTGCTGAGCCCACTTATATATGGCATGAGAGATCAAAAGTTTAAAAATTACATGAAGAGTTCACTGATGTGTGGCATCGACAAGAGAGCCATTGCCCCTTCTGATTAGCAAAAAATGCTCAGTTTCACTCACATATTCAAAAATCTGTAATGCTCAAGCTTTATCCCTCTTTTTAAATTCAGTTGTGTATGACCTCCATTTGTGGTGACCCTCATCAAGAAAGTCACCATGGTCAATGTCGTTCCCGTCAACTCTCTAGACCCGATCAAAGAGTGGCTCAACTCATGTGATATCAAGTACATGGAGTGCGTCCAGTCTTTGAACTGGAGGAAGATCATGAAGACCATTGTGGATTATCATTGTCCTCGATCCAGAGAGTGAGGGAAGTGGTGCAGAAGAAGATTCAGAGCATAGACATAAAGTAAAGATAAAGTAGAGATAAAAAGAGATGAAAAGAACCTTGTTTAAACAGTGGTAATCAGTGTTACTTCATATAAAATCTACATATCTACAAAATCTACAAAAATTCTAAATTGTATTAAAATGAAAGATGATTCTCTTTTCATAAGTAAGCAGTGACTTTTCCAGGACATTTTTGATGGGGTGGCCAGTGAAGCACAGTGAAAACTGTAGGTTGGCACACTAAAACATACACTGGTGGGGGGAAAAAATGATAATCAGCAATTGTCATTTCAAATAGCAATGTGTACTTGATCTAACTCACAAACACGACTTCAGTTTATGTATTTTGTCAGGTTGACACAGTCAGATGAATTGTCATTTTCAACTTCCATGAAACAAGGTAATGTAGATGTTTTCACATTAATCAAGGTTATCTGAAGAAAAAAATTGAACCCATGTAGCTGTCACACCCTCTGCACGTTCCCTCAGCCCCAATCACCACGATCCTCCACCAACCAGCCAATCACCACCACAACACACCCGTGAACCATCACCAGAATTCTAATCACCGTCACCTGCACCAGCAATCACCACACCCTTCAAATACTTACCTCATTCACTCACTCACCGGCTGGTATCGAAGTTGCATGGATGCTTCTCTGTGGATCTTCTCCCCCTCCTGTTGTCTCTCCTGTGCTCCTCGTGGATTCTTCTGATGTTCTCCTGTGCTCCCCGTGGATTGCTCTGATGTTCTCCTGTGAAACACGTTAATCGTGTCAGAGGGAAGTGACTGTTGCTAACGCTATGATCCTTATGAACTTGAACTCACCTGTTGTGTTATGTTTGAAGATTTGACCACAGAGACATTATTCACCCGTTTGCACGTGTGTTGAACTGTGCACGTTTGTTAATAAATACCTTGAAAGATACTCACCTTCTCCCTTTGTGTGTGGTCGTGACAGGATACCAGCCCAAAAAAGTATTAACTCACCGCGTCACTCATGGAGGCGAGCGCCACTATCACCGAAGACACCCCTGACCCATTTTCGGATATGGTAAACGTCCTTCGTCAATCTCTACCTGCTGCTCCAACGACGATTTCCAACACGCCCCTCTCTCGCCCTATGAGTTATTCCGGAGACCCGGGTGGCTGCAATGGTTTCCTCCTGCAAAGTTCCCTCTATATCGAAGCCAACGCACACCAGTTTCCTAACGAAATTTCTAAGATATCTTTTATGATTTCCCTCCTCACTGGGCAGGCACTTCAATGGGCAGACGCACTCTGGAATTCACGGAGCGACGCTTTAATCTCCTATAATGCTTTCGTTGCCCACTTCAAGGACGTGTTTGGAGCTGTGCTCACTCCCCTTTCCGTACACGATGAACTGATCACTCTGAATCAAGGTGCGTCCAATATTCACGAATACACCCTGCGCTTCCGCTCCCTAGCGGCCACCAGTGGTTGGAACCAAATCGCTCTCCTAGCAGCCTACCGTAAGGGGCTTAAACCCCAGATCCGCAAGCATATGGTCATTTACGATGACAACGTACCGCTGGAAACCTTTATTAAGAAGGCAGTAGGCATCTCTCAACATCTCTCAGCATGTCCTTCTACAAAGTCTGTACCCAGCTTCCCTCCACTTCGAACACCGTCACCCCAACGAGATGCGGAAGAACCTATGATTACGGACTCCTATCGCCTGGATCCTGCGGAGAGGAAACGACGAATTAATAATCGTCTGTGCCTATATTGTGGAGAAGCCTCTCACTTCATCAGTGCCTGTCCAGTCCGCCCGCCTCGTCCAATGGTGAGTACTGTATCTATTACTCCGGCCATGTCTCTCTTACCCCATATTACCGCTGAACTAATAGTAAACTCTCGTACTCTCCCCATCTATGTGCTCGTGGATTCCGGAGCGGCTGGCAATTTTGTTTCATCACACTTCATTGCTAAATATCGAATTCCCACCGTTCAAAATGAGGTCACATACCAAATTACCACAATCCAAAACTCACCATTGGGCGATGGTAAGATATCTCACCGGACCAGAAAAGTGACCCTCGTCTCCCAACACAACCACCGTGAACATCTAACCCTCCTAGTACTCCCGCGAGCCAACGTGGATGTCATCCTGGGCAGACCATGGCTCATTAAGCACCAACCCCGCATAGATTGGAGCACAGGAGAGGTCCTGGAGTGGGGCAAAACGTGCAGGAACCACGGCTACCATCCTTCCTCGTCGGATGCAGAGTCTCCATACCATCCTATCCCTCTGCACGCCACCACCATAGAGAGCCCTGCCACTCAATCCACCACCGCCATTCCCCCCGTCTATCAGTCTTTCACCGATGTCTTCAGCAAGGAACGGGCCACACAACTACCACCGCACCGGCCCTGGGATTGTAGTATCGACCTGCTGCCAGGCGCCAAACTACCCCACGGGAAGATCTACCCCCTCTCACGTCCTGAGCAGGAGGCCATGGAGAATTACATCCAGGAGGCTCTCCAACAGGGGTTCATCAGACCTTCCACGTCCCCAGCAGCATCCAGTTTCTTCTTCGTCCCCAAGAAGGATGGCGGGCTCAGACCCTGCATTGACTACCGGGTGCTCAACGACGCCACGGTGAAATTCGCCTATCCACTTCCTCTAGTGCCAGCTGCCTTGGAGGAACTACGGGAAGCCCACATCTTCACCAAACTCGACCTCCGCAGTGCGTACAACCTGATCCGTATCCGAGAAGGAGATGAGTGGAAAACCGCCTTCATCACCCCGACCGGTCACTATGAATATCAGGTGATGCCCTATGGCCTGGCTAACAGTCCTTCCGTATTTCAGAATTTCATGAACGAAATCTTCCGCGACTACCTCCATCGATTCGTAATCATCTACATTGACGATATCCTCATTTACTCACGTAACCTAAAGGAACATCAAGACCACGTCCGCCAGGTTCTCCAACGCCTCCGTGAGTACCAACTCTATCTGAAATTAGAAAAATGTGAATTCCATCAGCCCTCCATCTCCTTTCTCGGATACGTGATCACTGCAGAGGGAGTTCGTATGGAAGCCGGTAAGGTGGACGCAGTGGCCAAGTGGGCGGAGCCCAGGACGGTGAAGGAGCTTCAGCGTTTCTTAGGCTTCGCTAACTTCTACCGACGCTTTATAAAAAACTATAGCCTCCTATCGGCTCCACTCACTTCCCTCTTAAAGGGAGGACGCCGGGTACTACAGTGGACTCCAGAGGCTCAGCAAGCCTTCGACCGTCTAAAGCTGATGTTCACCACCGCTCCTATCCTCAAGCACCCCGACCCTTCAAGGCCCTTCGTGGTGGAAGTTGATGCGGCGGACGTAGGCGTAGGAGCTGTGCTGTCCCAGTGGTCTGATGAACCCCGATCCCTCCATCCGTGTGCGTACTATTCCAAGAAACTCACCCCAGCCGAGCAGAATTATGGAATTGGAGACCGCGAACTGCTGGCAATAAAGCTCGCCCTCGAAGAGTGGCGGCACTGGTTGGAAGGAGCCCAGTTCCCCTTCACCGTAATAACCGACCACAAGAACCTCCAGTACATTCAGCACGCCAAGAGACTAAATGCCCGTCAAGCTCGCTGGTCACTATTCTTTGCCCGATTCGATTTCAACATTACTTACCAACCCGGCCACAAAAACACCAAAGCAGACGCCCTATCACGTATGTACTCACCTGAACCTACCTCTGACGATCCTGATCCAATTCTACCCCCATCTGTCTTTCTCGCACCCATACTATGGCAGCTGGATGAAGATATACGAGCCGCCACCTTCGAGGAACCTGCACCACCGGAGCTTCCCCCGGGTCGTGTCTATGTCCCAAGCCGTCTCAGACCCCTTCTGCTGGATAGTACGCACACGTCCCCCGGCTCAGGACATCCTGGCAGCAGGCGAACCCTCTCGCTCCTCCAGCAGAAATATTGGTGGCCCAACATGAGCAGGGAAGTGGAACGGTACGTCCAAGGATGTTCGGTCTGCGCCGTTAACACAACCCCACGCCGCTTACCTGAAGGTAAATTACAACCATTACCTATTCCCCGCCGACCCTGGACACACTTGGGCATTGACTTCGCCACAGACCTGCCCCCCTCTCAGGGTTACACCACAATTTTAGTGGTAGTCGATCGATTCTCAAAAGCTTGCAAATTAATACCTCTCAAAGGTCTCCCCACAGCACTAGAAACCGCAGAAGCACTGTTCCACAATGTATTCCGGAACTTCGGACTCCCAGAAGACATCGTGTCCGATCGGGGACCCCAATTCATTTCCAGGGTCTGGCGGGCCTTCTTCCAACTCCTGGGTACCACAGTCAGCCTGTCATCCGGATATCACCCTCAAACGAACGGGCAGACCGAACGGAAAATACAGGAAATCTCCCGCTACCTTCGGACGTACTGTTCCCAACATCAAAACACCTGGAGCCAGTATCTACCGTGGGCTGAGTATGCGCAAAATTCCCTCCGTCAAACCTCTACTGGTCTAACCCCATTCCAATGTATTCTAGGTTATCAACCAGCTCTGTTTCCATGGACTGGAGAGTCCTCCGAGGTGCCCGCGGTAGATCACTGGTTCCGAGAGAGCGAGAGGGTGTGGGACTCAGCGCACGTCCATCTCCAGCGGGCAGTACGGAGGCATACGGAACACGCCAACCGTCGTAGGCTACCCAACCCAGTTTACCTCCCCGGGGACCAAGTATGGCTGTCCACTCGAGACATACGCCTCCGGCTGCCCAGCAGGAAGCTGAGTCCCCGCTACATAGGGCCCTTCACCGTGCACTCACAAATCAACCCTGTCACCTACCGTCTAAACCTACCTCCACATTACAGAATCGCTCCCTCGTTTCACGTTTCCCTACTCAAACGCCACACTGAACCCCTGTTCCCTTCCTCCACAGAATCGGAGTCACCTCCTCCTCCCGACCCGCCAGAGATCCTTGGAGATAACATCTACCAAGTCCAAGAAATCCTAGACTCCCGGCGGCGGAACGGCCAGCTCCAGTACCTAGTGGACTGGGAGGGGTTCGGACCCGAGGAGAGATCGTGGATACCCCGTGACGACATCCTGGACCCGACTCTCCTCGAGGAATTCCACCGCCAACATCCCGAACGCCCAGCTCCCAGAGGTCGTGGTCGTCCCCGTCGCCGTTCTTGGGTGCCAGGAGTCACCCGTGGAGGAGGGGGTGATGTCACACCCTCTGCACGTTCCCTCAGCCCCAATCACCACGATCCTCCACCAACCAGCCAATCACCACCACAACACACCCGTGAACCATCACCAGAATTCTAATCACCGTCACCTGCACCAGCAATCACCACACCCTTCAAATACTTACCTCATTCACTCACTCACCGGCTGGTATCGAAGTTGCATGGATGCTTCTCTGTGGATCTTCTCCCCCTCCTGTTGTCTCTCCTGTGCTCCTCGTGGATTCTTCTGATGTTCTCCTGTGCTCCCCGTGGATTGCTCTGATGTTCTCCTGTGAAACACGTTAATCGTGTCAGAGGGAAGTGACTGTTGCTAACGCTATGATCCTTATGAACTTGAACTCACCTGTTGTGTTATGTTTGAAGATTTGACCACAGAGACATTATTCACCCGTTTGCACGTGTGTTGAACTGTGCACGTTTGTTAATAAATACCTTGAAAGATACTCACCTTCTCCCTTTGTGTGTGGTCGTGACAGTAGCAGGAACTGTAAAAATAAATGCACTGTTTACTGCCATTGTAATTTCTGTGTAAATGCATTTGTTGGTTATGGCTGATGCATTGGACTAAAACCTGCTGTCTTTGCTCACACAAGGTATATCAACACACACACAAACAAAAGAAGAAGACTTGTTACACATATGACCATTTACTTATGGTGACTGGCCTATGAGGTGAATTGCTCATAAATTTCTTATGCTATATTGGATTCAATCTTTTCATCAACTTGTTTCCTTTCCATTAGCACTAGTTGTGTACTTCATTTTCAAACTGCTGAATGTAGACATCACTGATCTGAGCTCCTCTACCTTGGTTTTGGAATGAACATTGCTAAAATTATCCAGAAATAATGCAGTTTTTCAGTCAAAATCTAAGGTGCATAATCACAGATCAATGACTATTCAGTGCACATGGACACAAGGTGTGAACGGTTTCTTTTATTCACATAACACAGCAGTAGCTAAAAATTCTCAAAGTTACTGCTCGAAAGCTGCTTAAGATCTTGAGTATCTCAATACTTTTTGTTTGTTTTATTGACTAAGAAACTGCTTCAGAAAATTCCGTAAAACAGTGGTACGAACGAAAGCAGATCTGTTTGGCCAGTTCACTGAAAAGAAACAAACATACAGTTGAGGTCAAACGTTGACATACACCTTGCAGTATGTTCAAATGTTCATTATTTTTCCAAAATAAGAGGGATCATACTAGTTGTTTTTTTAGTACTGACCTGAATAAGATATTTCACATAAAAGACGTTTGCATATATTCTACAAGTGATAATAATAGTTGAAATCATAAAAATGACTCAAAAGTTTATGCACACTTGTCTCTTAATACTGTGTTGTTACCTGAATGATCCACCACAGTTATTATTATTATTTTTTTTTTTTTAGTGATAGTTGTTCATGACTCCCTTGTTTGTACTGTTCTTTTGGAAAAATTCTTCCAGTCTCACAAATTTCTTGGTGTTTCAGCATTTTTTGTGTATTTGAATCCTTTCCAACAATGACTGTATGATTTTGAGATTCATCTTTTCACACCGAAGACAACTGAGGGACTCATATGCAACTATTACAGAAGGTGTGTACATCTAATTTTGCCTGCATATCATATTTTTTTTTCATTTAGTAATGCCCTTCAGAAGCTACAGAAGATACTTACATGTTTCCCAGATGACAAAATAAGTTGAAATTACTGTAATTTAAAAAATATGAAAATTATTTTTAAATGAAAGAAAATGCAGTTTTAAGAAAAGTGTTATTTTATGTTACATTCAGCTTCTCAAGTTTATTTATATCATATATCTGACCACGTAAGATATATAAAAAAACATATTTATTTTTCACAAATAAGATCCTAAATAAATACTCAATTGTTTAATGTAAAAATCAAAACAAAACCAAACAAAAGGTCAATTTGTTTTTACCTTGAGTGTTGTTTGCTTTAACCCCATTGTTTTTCTGACTCTGGGGACTCAGTGACATTACAACAAGGCTCATGAGGATATGGTAACCCCTGAAAATTGTCACCAAAACACAGATCGAGAGACAGAAAAAGGAGTCTGATGTTTTTGATGTAAAGATTTTAACTGTAGGGAGCTCAGAAAAGTCTTTTTGGCCCTGCAGGATGCAAGGCTTCCATTTTGCTTTGAATTCTTATTCTAACGATAAGCTGAATGACATTTAATTAACAGGAGTTTTGGTTTTAAAAAAGCTCTGAAATTAATGTTTCAGAGTTTACCAAACGTCAAGAATTTTTTAAGGAAACCTTTGGGCTCCCACTTTATATTAAGAGTCCCTAATACCTGTGAACTTACATGGTAACTAGATGTGTACGTAGCATCATTAAGTTGGCTTGGGAAAGCCAACTTACTGAAATCCTATTTAAACTTCTTCTTCTTCTTCTTCTTCTTCTTCTTCTTCTTCTTCTTCTTCTTATTTTTTTTACAGAAAAATATTTAGACACTAACTCCTCCTAGACCGTTCAAGCTACATACTCCAAACTCGGGTCAGATCTTCATACTGTTCAGACTTAGTGTGCTATATCTTTTCAGACTGGTTTTAGTTATGGTTTTCTTAAAAATTAATATTAAAAATCATAAAAAGTCCCATAGACTTTCATTGACCAAAAGTCCATGTCTGTTTGAACTATGTTTAATGTAAACTGCTAGAAGCCATTGATACTCAATTAAGCTTTAAGCTATCTATGTTCTTTCTAACTAATAACTAATCCATCTATCTATCTATCTATCTATCTGTCTGTCTGTCTGTCTGTCTGTCTGTCTGTCTATCTATCTATCTATCTATCTATCTATCTGTCTATCTGTCTGTCTGTCTGTCTGTCTGTCTATCTATCTATCTATCTATCTATCTATCTATCTATCTATCTATCTATCTGTCTGTCTATCTGTCTGTCTGTCTGTCTATCTATCTATCTGTCTGTCTATCTATCTGTCTATCTATCTATCTATCTATCTATCTATCTTACTAGTCATGCTAAAATCATGTTAGCGACTTGCTTGTCATGCTAATATCATGCTAGCGACTTGCTTGTCATGCTAGAATCATGTTAGCGACTTGCTAGTAATGCTAAAATCATACTAGCGACTTGCTAGTCATGCCAGAATCATGCTAGTGACTTGCTAGTCGTGCTAAAATCATGCTAGCGACTTGCTAGTCATGCTAAAATCAAGCTAGCGACTTGCTAGTCATGCTAAAATCATACTAGCGACTTACTAGTCTTGTTAAAATCATGCTAGCGACTTACTAGTCTTGCTAAAATCATGCTAGCGACTTGGTAGTCATGCTAAAATCATGCTAGCGACTTGGTAGTCATGCTAAAAATCATGTTAGCGACTTGCTAGTCTTGCTTAAATAATGCTACCGACTTGCTAGTCTTGCTAAAATCATGCTAGCGACTTGCTAGTCATGCTAATATCATGCTAGCGACTTGCTAGTCATGCTAGAATCATGCTAGCGACTTTGCTAGTCATGCTAAAATAATGCTAAAATCAAGCTAGCGACTTGCTAGTCGTGCTAAAATCATGCTAGCGACTTGCTAGTCATGCTAAAATCATGCTAGCGACTTGCTAGTCATGCTAAAATAATGCTAGCGACTTACTAGTCTTGCTAAAATCATGCTAGCGACTTGGTAGTCATGCTAAAATCATGCTAGCGACTTGGTAGTCATGCTAAAATCATGCTAGCGACTTGCTAGTCATGCCAGAATCATGCTAGCGACTTGATAGTCGACTTGCTAGTCGTGCTAAAATCATGCTAGCGACTTGCTAGTCATGCTAAAATCATGCTAGCGACTTGCTAGTCATGTTAAAAATCATGCTAGCGACTTGCTAGTCTAGCTAAAATCATGCTAGCGACTTACTAGTCTTGCTAAAATCATGCTAGCGACTTGCTAGTCTAGCTAAAATCATGCTAGCGACTTACTAGTCTTGCTAAAATCATGCTAGCGACTTGGTAGTCATGTTAAAATCATGCTAGCGACTTGGTAGTCATGCTAAAATCATGCTAGCGACTTGCTAGTCTTGCTAAAATCATGCTAGCGACTTGCTAGTCGTGCTAAAATCATGCTAGCGACTTGCTAGTCATGTTAAAAATCATGCTAGCGACTTGCTAGTCTAGCTAAAATCATGCTAGCGACTTACTAGTCTTGCTAAAATCATGCTAGCGACTTGGTAGTCATGCTAAAATCATGCTAGCGACTTGGTAGTCATGCTAAAATCATGCTAGCGACTTGCTAGTCATGCTAGAATCATGCTAGCGACTTGCTAGTCATGCTAAAATAATGCTAGCGACTTGCTAGTCATGCTAAAATAATGCTAAAATCATGCTAGCGACTTGCTAGTCGTGCTAAAATCATGCTAGCGACTTGCTAGTCATGCTAGAATCATGCTAGCGACTTTGCTAGTCATGCTAAAATAATGCTAAAATCATGCTAGCGACTTGCTAGTCGTGCTAAAATCATGCCAGCGACTTGCTAGTCGTGCTAAAATCATGCCAGCGACTCGCTATTCGTGCTAAAATCATGCTAGCGACTCGCTAGTCATGCTAAAATCATGCTAGCGACTTGTTAGTCATGGTAAAATCATGCTAGCGACTTGCTAGTCATGCTAAAAATCATGTTAGCGACTTGCTAGTCTTGCTTAAATAATGCTAGCGACTTGCTAGTCTTGCTAAAATCATGCTAGCGACTTGCTAGTCATGCTAATATCATGCTAGCGACTTGCTTGTCATGCTAGAATCATGCTAGCGACTTGCTAGTCGTGCTAAAATCATGCTAGCGACTTGCTAGTCGTGCTAAAATCATGCTAGCGACTTGCTAGTCATGCTAAAATCATGCTAGCGACTTGCTAGTCATGCTAGAATCATGCTAGCGACTTTGCTAGTCATGCTAAAATAATGCTAAAATCATGCTAGCGACTTGCTAGTCGTGCTAAAATCATGCCAGCGACTTGCTAGTCGTGCTAAAATCATGCTAGCGACTCGCTAGTCGTGCTAAAATCATGCTAGCGACTCGCTAGTCATGCTAAAATCATGCTAGCGACTTGTTAGTCATGGTAAAATCATGCTAGCGACTTGCTAGTCATGCTAAAATCATGCTAGCGACTTGCTAGTCATGCTAGAATCATGCTAGCGACTTTGCTAGTCATGCTAAAATAATGCTAAAATCATGCTAGCGACTTGCTAGTCGTGCTAAAATCATGCCAGCGACTTGCTAGTCGTGCTAAAATCATGCTAGCGACTCGCTAGTCGTGCTAAAATCATGCTAGCGACTCGCTAGTCATGCTAAAATCATGCTAGCGACTTGTTAGTCATGGTAAAATCATGCTAGCGACTTGCTAGTCATGCTAAAATCATGCTAGCGACTTGCTAGTCATGCTAGAATCATGCTAGCGACTTTGCTAGTCATGCTAAAATAATGCTAAAATCATGCTAGCGACTTGCTAGTCGTGCTAAAATCATGCCAGCGACTTGCTAGTCGTGCTAAAATCATGCTAGCGACTCGCTAGTCGTGCTAAAATCATGCTAGCGACTCGCTAGTCATGCTAAAATCATGCTAGCGACTTGTTAGTCATGGTAAAATCATGCTAGCGACTTGCTAGTAATGCTAAAAATCATGTTAGCGACTTGCTAGTCTTGCTTAAATAATGCTAGCGACTTGCTAGTCTTGCTAAAATCATGCTAGCGACTTGCTAGTCATGCTAATATCATGCTAGCGACTTGCTTGTCATGCTTGAATCATGCTAGCGACTTTGCTAGTCATGCTAAAATAATGCTAAATTCATGCTAGCGACTTGCTAGTCGTGCTAAAATCATGCTAGCGACTTGCTAGTCGTGCCAAAATCATGCTAGCGACTTGTTAGTCATGGTAAAATCATGTTAGCGACTTGCTAGTCTTGCTTAAATAATGCTAGCGACTTGCTAGTCTTGCTAAAATCATGCTAGCGACTTGCTAGTCATGCTAATATCATGCTAACGACTTGCTAGTCATGCTAGAATCATGCTAGCGACTTTGCTAGTCATGCTAAAATAATGCTAAAATCATGCTAGCGACTTGCTAGTCATGCTAAAATCATGCTAGCGACTTGCTAGTCGTGCTAAAATCATGCTAGCGACTTGCTAGTCATGCTAAAAATCATATTAACGACTTGCTAGTCTTGCTTAAATAATGCTAGCAACCGCATAGCAACACCTTAGCAACCACCCTGGGTACCTTAGCAACCGCATAGCAACACCTTAGCATCTATTCACATTCAAACTATTTATATCTTCTAACTATTTATATCTATAAATCTATCTATTTTCAAACTATTTATATCTATCTAGCATATCTATCTTCAAGCTTTATTAATCAAACTAAAACTATTTCAAACTGAAAACCTTTAAACTTTCTTTAAACTAAAAGCTTTTAAAACTACTTACTGGCTAGGCTTTCTCAAGCCAACTTAAAGTTTGCTAACAAACTTTTTATCTAGTTGTATTTACAGCTCTAATACTGGTGTAATTACACACATGTAACAACTCACTGAATAGCATTTGTAAGTACAAATGTGTAACAGGACATTGGTAAAAACACTTTTTTTCACTTCTGGAAGTACACATGTGTAACAAGAATTATGTATCTACATTTTTTAACAACAATATGTACTCACAGAAGTTTTTACACTTCCACACAGTCTTCAATACTGCAGTTACCAGTTTGGAATGCCCTGAAACATTATTAAAATTGTGACGATTCCTATGTAGGCTATATATAATTTTTGTATTCATGTATTTGAGAACTACTTACAAATTCTATTCAGTGAGTTGTTACATGTGTGTAATTACACCAGTATTAGAGCTGTAGATACAATGTACCAATATGTACAATCACTGTAGTTACATGCTACATACACATCTAGTTACCATGTAAGTTCACAGGTATTAGGGACACTTAATATAAAGTGGGACCAACCTTTTTCAAAAAATTCATTATGGTCCTATTGTCACGATCAGGCTGGGTTGTGGAGTGGAGATGGATGAGGAGAACCGGAGTAGGTGAACGAATAAAGTTTATTGAAATAAAACACTGTAACTAATACAAACAAATAAAAACCGGGAGTAAAAGATGAGCACATGAACACAAGCAAACAGAGGTAACAGAATCATTGACGGACAAATGGGGAGTGCACACACAGACTCTTAAATACACTGAAACGGGGGCATGGTCACAAACGAGATAACAGGATGACGAGGGGGAAATACAAATATGGGCAAGACTGAACTAACTAAACATAACCAAAAGGGGGAGACAAGGACTAAACCATATAAGCTAGAAACATGGGGGGGAAAACACTTGGAGAACATGACAGAACAGGACAATACAGAGACATGACTCTGACATTACCCCCCCCCTCCCCCGAAGGCGTGTCCCGCGCCTAATAACATCCAAAGGGGAGGGAGGGTGGGCGCCCTGGAGACCGCTAGGAGGACACAGGGGACATAGAGGTGGTCTCCAGGGCGGATCAGGGATCTCAGGTGGCCATGGCGGGTCTGGGGGTTCAGGAAACCATGGCCGGGTAAACAGTCCAGGTGGCCATGGTGGATCTGGCGGCTCAGGCAGCCATGGCCGGGACAATAGTTCAGGAGGCCATGGCGGATCTGGAGGCTTAGGAAGCCATGGCCGAGTAAACAGTCCAGGTGGCCATGGCTGGGTAAACAGTTCAGGTGGCCATGGCCGAGTAAACAGTCCAGGTGGCCATGGCTGGGTAAACAGTTCAGGTGGCCATGGCCGAGTAAACAGTCCAGGTGGCCATGGCCGGGTAAACAGTCCAGGTGGCCATGGCTGGGTAAACAGTTCAGGTAGCCATGGCCGATCAGGGGAGTAGCCCCCCCCCCAAAATTTTCTTGGGGGAACCTAGGGTATAGTCCACACAGGAGAGCACGGAAAGGCGCGCAGGAGAGACCTCCGGCTCAGGAGGGCGCGCTGGAGACAGCTCCGGCTCTGGAGGGCGCGCTGGAGAGAGCTCCAGCTCAGGAGGGCGCGCAGAAGAGGGCGTCGGCTCTGGAGGGTGCTCTTGAGGAGCGGGCTCTGGACGGCGCTCTTGAGGAGCGGGCTCTGGACGGCGCTCTTGAGGAGCGGGCTCTGGACGGCGCTCTTGAGGAGCGGGCTCTGGAGGGCGCTCTGGCGGCGCAGTCACTGGAGGGCGCTCTGGCGGCGCAGTCACTGGAAGGCTGGGCGGAACCAGCGAAGACTCTGGGAGACTGGGCGGAACCAGAGGAGACTCAGGAAGGCTGGGCGGAACCAGCGAAGACTCTGACTTGGCGGTAGCCATCTTGGGTGCAGACTCAGGCTTGGTGGCCATCTTGGCCAGGATTTCAGGTTGGGTGGTCATTTTGGCAGAGGGTTCTGGAACGGCGTTCATCTTGGCCGTGAACTCAGTAATGGCGGCCATCTTGACCGGGAACTCAGCAACGGCGGCCATCTTGGCCGGGATCTCTGGAACAGCGGCCATCTTGACCGGGAACTCAGGTTTGGCGGCCATCTTGGCCGAGGGTTCAGGAACGACGGCCATCTTGGCCGGGAACTCAGGCTTGGCGGCCATCTTGGCCGAGGATTCAGGAACGGCGGCCATCTTGGCCGGGGACTCAGGCTTGGTTACCATCTTGGCCGGGAACTCAGCAACGACCATCTTGCTTGCAGAATCCGACGTGGCAGCCATCTTGTTTGCAGAATCTGGCGCGGCAGCCATCTTGTGAACTGGCGTGGCGGCCATCTTGCTTGCCGACTCCTGCGTGGCAGCCATTTTGCGTGCAGACTCCTGTGTGGTAGCCATCTTGCGTGCAGATTCCGGTATGGCAGCCATCTTGTGAGCTGGCGTGGTAGCCATCTTGTGAGCTGGCATGGCAGCCATCTTGTGAGCTGGCGTGGCAGCCATCTTGTGAGCTGGCGTGGCAGCCATCTTGTGAGCTGGCGTGGCAGCCGGCAGATTAGAGCGCTGGGCGGAAGCCGGTAGATGAGAGCGTGGGAAGGAGGCCAGCCGCATCGGGCTGAGGACAGCAGCGGAGCTTTGGAGGACGACTGGAGATAGGAGACTGGGCTGGCGGTGCAAACCGTTGGCACGGTATGTGGGGGGTCCTGGCTGATGGAGGGCTGGCGCGATGTGCTGTGTGGCAGAGGGGGCTGGATGATGAGACTTAATCGGATTGCTAGGATAAACTTCTTCGATTTCGAAATCAGATCCATTTAAAAACAGAATGAGATTGACTAGCTCGATCAAGGGGAATTGACAGGCAGGAAGATCGCAGCGAATCATCTCATCATCCAGTCCCAAAGTAAACACAGCGCCGAGTGAAGCATCGGGCCAGCCCACCTGATGTGAAAGCTCGAGGAACTCCTCCACATATCGCTCCAACGTTCGACCGCCCTGCCGCAGTCTCCATAGTTGTTCCTCAGCCCGATTCATCCTCAGTTTTGGTCCGTCAATCTGTCACGATCAGGCTGGGTTGTGGAGTGGAGATGGATGAGGAGAACCGGAGTAGGTGAACGAATAAAGTTTATTGAAATAAAACACTGTAACTAATACAAACAAACAAAAACCGGGAGTAAAAGATGAACACAAGCAAACAGAGGTAACAGAATCATTGACGGACAAATGGGGAGTGCACACACAGACTCTTAAATACACTGAAACGGGGGCTTGGTCACAAACGAGATAACAGGATGACGAGGGGGAAATACAAATATGGGCAAGACTGAACTAACTAAACATAACCAAAAGGGGGAGACAAGGACTAAACCATATAAGCTAGAAACATGGGGGGAAAAACACTTGGAGAACATGACAGAACAGGACAATACACAGACATGACTCTGACACCTATTTGGTTTCATTATCTCTCTTGAATTTCTTCAAGAATCCTGTCTTAGCTCAGGAGTCCCACTATATTCTGTACATGCATCTG
The DNA here is from genome assembly GCF_049309525.1 of Garra rufa. NCBI lineage: Eukaryota > Metazoa > Chordata > Actinopteri > Cypriniformes > Cyprinidae > Garra > Garra rufa. The sequence continues at coordinate 10,718,666 of NC_133375.1, forward strand.
ATCATCAACGACATGATTACACTGTCTGTCAGTGTGATTTCATTTTTGTTTCTTTACTTAGTGCCAAACATAAATGTTGCTATCTGCTGCATTTTTATCTTCATTGGAGGAATGTCTACAAGAACCACTAAACCTGGCTGGCATGGCTATTGAGCGATGAAAAAGCTGTAAACAGGGATGGGGCCTTAAAATCTTTCTTTCCTTACTACAAGTCTATAATCTACTTTTGCACCTTTATTCTCACCAGCATTTTACCACGTCTGCTGAGCCCACTCATATATGGCATGAGGGATCAAAAGTTTAAAAAATACATGAAGAGTTCAATGATGTGTGGCTCAGACAAGAGAGCCATTGCCCCTTCTATGTAGCCAAATGGTCATGTTCTTGGTCCTGACAATGCTGAGAAGATCAGTTTAACTACAATCAAAACATTGTAATGTTTAAGTTGGAACCCCTTCTTTTTTAAATTTTTAATTTAAAGTTTTGTATTTCAGCATCATAGACTAGATTATACAGTGAACAATGTTTAAGCAGTGTTACTTCATATAAAAATCGACAGTTACATTGTAAAATGATATTAAAATGTAAGATTATTCTCAAAATATTTCTTTCCATGTGTAAAGAATTACATCAATATTTTTAAATGGTGAGACCAGAGGAACACGGTAAAAACTGTAGGGTGGCACACTAAAATTGTCACGTTAGAGATGATGAGGTCAGGGTCCAAATGCAGGTGAGGGATTTATTAAATAAAACAAAACACAAACAAACACAAACAAAAGGCCAACACGGCACAACACGACTAGAATACAAACATGAAATAAACAGAACTGAAAACCAGGTCTAGGAGACAGGATCCGGGAACACAGAGACAGACAGTACTGAAGACAGGATACAGGATACAATGCAGACTCACAAGAGTGGTGGGAGAGTGGAGATTATAAAGTCTGTGGTGATAGTGAACAGCTGTGGAGGAAACGGGTGTCATAATCAAAGACAACAAGACAGGTGTAGACAATCAGGGAAGTGCAGTGCAAGATGAAGGGAAATAGTGACCTCAGGTGGCTGAGGGAAAACCCGCAGCCCAGAGTCATGACAGTACCCCTCCCCTACGGAACGGCTTCCAGACGTTCCCTGAGGCCGAAACAAGTCTGGAGGGAGGTGGAACGGGGGACTGGTGAAACAGGGGGAGGGATGGCGGGCCAAGCCCGTGCAGTGGAGGAACGGGAGTTGGCTTCGCCGCCAGAGGAACGCCAGCGGCCAGAGGAATGTGAGCTGGCATAGCCGACAGAGGAACGTCAGTCGCCAGAGGAACGTCAGCGGGCACCGCTGCCAGAGGAACACGAGCCGGCATAGCCGCCAGAGGAATGTGAGCTGGCATAGCCGCCAGAGGAACGCTAGCAGTCACCGCCGCGTCCGGCACAGAGAAAGCGGTCACCGCCACGTCAGGAACAGAGAAAGCGGTCACCGCCGCGTCAGGAACAGAGAGAACGTTCACCGTCGCGTCCGGAACAGAGAGCGCAGTCACCGCCGCGTCAGGAACAGAGATAACGGTCGCCGCCGCATCAGGAACGGAGATAGCGGTCGACGCCGCATCAGGAACGGAGATAGCGGTCGACGCCGCATCAGGAACGGAGATAGCGGACACCGCCGCGTCAGGCACGGAGATAGCGGACACCGCCGCGTCAGGCACGGAGATAGCGGACACCGCCGCGTCAGGAACAGAGGGCGTGGTCACCTGCGCGTCAGGAACAGAGAGCACGGTCGCCTCCGCGTCAGGAACAGAGAGCGCAGCCGCCTCCGCGTCAGGAACAGAGAGCGTGGTCACCTGCACGTCAGGAACAGAGAGCGCGGTCGCCTCCGCGTCAGGAACAGAGAGCGCAGTCGCCTCCGCGTCAGGAACAGAGAGCGCAGCCGCCTCCACGTCAGGAACAGAGAGCGCGGTCACAGCCACGTCAGGAACAGAGAGCGCGGTCACAGCCGCTTCAGGAACAGAGAGCGCGGTCACAGCCGCGTCAGGAACAGAGATAGCGGTCGCCGCCGCCTCGGGAACCGCCGCCAGACGAGCGTCCTCCACTGCCCGACGAGCATAGATGGCCGCCATCCACTCGGGCACAGCCACCTCAACGACCGCCACATCAGGAACCGAGATAGCGGACGCTGCCGCCTCCGCCGCCCAACGAGCGCAAATGGCCGCCATCCCCTCGGACACAGTCACCTTCTCCCTGAAAGGCAAAATCACCGTCTTCGCTGAAAAAATCCTCCCCGCTGGACCCATTCTAGGAGTCTGCATTCTGTCACGTTAGAGATGATGAGGTCAGGGTCCAAATGCAGTTGAGGGATTTATTAAATAAAACAAAATACAAACAAACACAAACAAAAGGCCAACACGGCACAACACGACTAGAATACAAACATAAAATAAACAGAACTGAAAACCAGGTCTAGGAGACAGGATCCGGGAGCACAGAGACAGACAGTACTGAAGACAGGATACAGGATACAATGCAGACTCACAAGAGTGGTGGGAGAGTGGAGATTATAAAGTCTGTGGTGATAGTGAACAGCTGTGGAGGAAACGGGTGTCATAATCAAAGACAACAAGACAGGTGTAGACAATCAGGGAAGTGCAGTGCAAGATGAAGGGAAACAGTGACCTCAGGTGGCTGAGGGAAAACCCGCAGCCCAGAGTCATGACAAAAATATGCACTGGGAAAAAAGTGGTGCAACTATCATTTTAGTGGCTTATTTGTTCTTGATCTAACGCATTACCATTATTTCAGTTTATGTAACTTGTCAGGTTGATACAGTCGGATTGAATCATATTTTTAACCTACATGAAACCAGTTAATGTACTTTAGTTGTTTTCACATCACACACATTATTAAGGTTATTTGCTAAATCTAAAACTGTACAAAAATACTTATTGTTTCTATATATGAAATGTTCTTCAAAATGTCTATTTTGAGTTCAAACCACGCTTGATGATTTAGCTCTTTGTAGTGAGGAGGCTAATATATATATTTGTATTAAATTATGATAATTAACCCTAATGTTGTGTTCTGCTCAGTTGGACCCAGATAATTTTATTTTTCCTGAAAATGCTTAAAACTTACCGACTCACAGAGGGTATAACAGCATATAACAACAAACGTAGGCCTTATTGATCTAAGCTTATGTACCTCATTTTTGAATGAACATTGGCAAAATTATCCACAATCAAGATCCAAGATTGTTCATCAAGATCCAATGTGTGATTTAAGTGTTCCCTTGATTTTTTGAGCAGTATTACAGTATATAGATAGATACACGGCACAACACAACTTGAATATAATACAAAATGAACAGAACTGAAACACGGTCAAGAACAGGATCCGGGAACACACAGACAGACTTGAAGACACACGAACACAATGCAGCCAGAATGAGCAGTGAGACATGAGCAGCTTTAAAGTCCGTATAAATGTGAACAGGTGTGAGTTGAGACGAGTGTTAATGACAACAAGACAGGTGTAAACGATCAGGGAAGTGCAGTGCAAGGGAAAGGGAAACAGCGACCTCAGGTGGCTGAGGGACAACCCCACAGCCCAGATCATGACAAATAGATATTGTATATAAATATCAGTATAGAAATATGAAAATTTAAAATACTTAAAATATGAAATTTAAACTTATCTTAATACAATTTTTTCAAGTTTATATATACTTTATATCTCACCACACAAGAGATAAAAAATACACTTGTTTTTGACTTGGAAAATGTTCAGTAGATGGCCACCTTTTAATGTAAACATAAAGACAAAAAATAAAAATAAAAAAGGCCTGCTTCAAAAACTTCATTATGATTTTATTTGATATCATTATCAATTGTATCAACAGTTTGCTGGTTTATACTTTCCTTAAGAATCCTATTTCGTTTCGTGGCTGCCTCCTACCCTCTACATAATGGACGAATACGCACCATCCAAAACACTAAAATCTTGATCGCATCATCTGGCTGGTGTGATCCGTGCCTGGCGTGATGGACCTGTTTGTGGTCTCGGCTTTTCAACCAATTCCATTTTTACCACTAGTCGGACATGCTACCACCAAAACATGTTCGATTTTGAGTACCATGTAAAAAGTCATGCTGTGTTTAACATTGGCTTAGTGTGGGTGCTGCTTTTCTACACTTACTTCAAAGTGCTGTTATCAGCTAAAGCAGAGAACCAGCTCAAGCTAAAAAGGCCAGGAGAACCATTTTACTGCATGGAGTCCAGTTACTGAACTGTACACTGTCTCTATTCACAACTTCTTCATATAAAATCTACAAATCATCAAAATGTAAAACTTTTTTAAAATGTAAGATGACTTCTGTTTATGTAACCTATCAGGTTGATACAGTGTGATTAAAATACATTTTTGACTTACATGAAACCAGTTAATGTAGATGTTCTCACATAAACCACATTATTAAGGTTGTCTGGGAAAAAATCTGTTTCCTGCTAATTTGTAATCCAAAAATGTGTATTCTGATTTTAAAACATATTTGATCCTTCAGCTCTCTGTGATGATGAGCTGACAATTAACACTCACATTGCGTTCTGGTCAGTTGGACTTTTCCTATTTCTGTTTTAATATGTGATAGAAAGTCTAAGGCCCTCTCAAATCGTACAGTTCACACATCTAATCTGAGGCTTATTAGGCATCAAACTAAGATTGCTCTAGAGACAAAAAGTGATGCCATCAAGCTAGCATTTTTAAATGTTCGCTCACTAAAAAATAAATCACTTCTGATCAATGATTTTATAACCACAAACAACCTGGATTTTATGTTTTTAAATGAAACATGGTTAGAAGACAGCTCTTATGCAACAGTCCTCAATGAAGTAGCCCCTCCTAGATTTATTTTCATGAATGTCTGCAGAGCTGTTAAGAGAGGCGGCGGCGTAGCTGCCCTATTTAAAGATGTCTATGAATGCAAACAAGTGTCATTTGGTCAGTACTTGTCTTTTGAATATCTAGGGATTCTGCTGAAAGGTGCTCGCATTCTGTTTATCATTATTTACAGGCCCCCAAAATACTCTCCAGCCTTTGTTGAAGAGTTCACAGAACTGCTATCAATGATTTGTTCAGCGTTTGACTGTTTTGCTATTGCAGGGGATTTTAATGTTCACATAGACAATGCAGAAAGCAAAACTACAAAAGAAATTATAACAGTTTTGAACACGTTTGACCTGATTCAGCATGTGCATGGGCCCACACACAATCGTGGACACACTCTTGATTTACTCATCAGTAAGGGTCTAAACATTTCATCCACTGTTATCAAGGATGTAGCACTATCTGATCACTTCTGTATTTTCTTTGATATATTGATCTCTGCTACCACTGAATCTAGATCTGTCTCTGTCAGGAAGAGATGCATTAACGATAACACTAGTGTGCTATTTATGAAGGCTATATCTTCAATGCCAAGCATTTCTGCAGACTCTGTTGATTTTCTCCTGGACTCCTTTAACTCAAAAGTTAAGAATGTCATTGATGACATTGCACCTATAAAAAACAGAAAGATAATTGGACAGAAATCACCGTGGAGAAAATCAACAGCAGTACAGATAATAAAAAGACAATGCAGAAAAGCTGAGCGGATGTGGCGGAAGACAAAACTTGAAATTCACTATAGCATCTATAAAGACAGCCTTCATGCTTTCAATGTTGAACTAGGTAAAGCTAGACAAACATTCTTCTCAAACCTTATAAACAGCAACTTAAACAACACTCGCACTCTTTTTGCTACCGTTGAGAGACTAACAAACCCCCCTAGTCAGATCCCTAGTGAACTGCTCTCTGACAGCAAGTGCGATGAGTTTGCTTCCTTCTTTTCTGAGAAGATCAATAATATCAGAAAGACAATTAGCACACCCTCAAGTTATGCAGAGGTCAGACAGATTCGACCGCAATTTCAAAAAGAAGTCATTATGTCTACTTTTGAAGAAATCGATAGCAACATTTTGGAAGAAACAGTAAAGCACCTCAAATCGTCAACCTGCCACCTCGACACACTTCCCACATCTTTTTTCAAAAGTGTGCTTAGCTGTTTAGAAGCAGATCTTTTAAAAGTGGTGAACACCTCACTTCTTTCTGGGACTTTTCCAAACTCCCTGAAAACTGCAGCCGTTAAGCCCCTTCTGAAAAAGAAAAATCTTGATAACACCATATTGAGCAACTATAGACCAATATCAAATCTTTCTTTCATAAGCAAGATTATTGAAAAGGTTGTTTTCAATCAGCTGAATCACTACATAAATTCAAATGGATACCTGGACCATTTCCAATCTGGTTTCAGACCACATCACAGCACAGAGACAGCGCTCATAAAGATAATAAATGATATTCGCCTAAATTCAGATTCTGGCAAAATATCAGTGCTGGTATTACTAGATCTCAGTGCTGCGTTCGACACTGTCGATCATAACATTCTTTTAGATAGACTGGAAAACTGGGTCGGGCTTTCTGGGATGGTTCTCAAATGGTTCAGGTCATACTTAGAAGGGAGAGGCTATTATGTGAGTATAGGAGAACATAAGTCTAAGTGGACGTTCATGACATGCGGAGTCCCACAAGGCTCAATTTTAGCGCCGCTGTTGTTCAGCCTGTATATGCTCCCACTAAGTCAAATAATGAGAAAGAACAAAATTGCATATCACAGCTATGCAGATGATACCCAGATTTACCTAGCCTTATCGCCAAATGACTACAGCCCCATTGACTCTCTCTCGCAATGCATTGATGAAATTAACAGTTGGATGTGCCAAAACTTTTTACAGTTAAACAAGGAGAAAACGGAAGTCATTGCATTTGGAAACAAAGATGAAGTTCATAAGGTAAATGCGTACCTTGACACTAGGGGTCAAAAAAAACAAAAAATCAAGTCAAGAATCTGGGTGTGATTCTGGAGTCAGACCTCAGTTTCAGTAGTCATGTTAAAGCAGTAACTAAATCAGCATACTATCATCTTAAAAACATTGCAAGAATTAGATGTTTTGTTTCCCGTCAAGATTTGGAGAAACTTGTTCATGCCTTTATCACCAGCAGGGTAGACTATTGTAATGGTCTCCTCACCGGCCTTCCCAAGAAGACCATTAGACAGCTGCAGCTCATACAGAACACTGCTGCCAGGATTCTGACTAGAACCAAAAAATCAGAGCATATTACACCAGTCCTTAGGTCCTTACACTGGCTTCCAGTTATGTTTAGGATAGATTTTAAAGTACTTTTACTTGTTTATAAAGCACTCAATGGCCTAGGACCTACATACATTGCAGATATGCTCACTGAATATAAACCTAACAGACAACTCAGATCACTAGGATCGAGTCAGTTAGTAATATCAAGGGTTCACACAAAACAAGGGGAATCCGCTTTTAGCTATTATGCCGCCCGCAGTTGGAATCAGCTTCCAGAAGAGATCAGATGTGCTAATACATTAGCCACATTTAAATGCAGACTCAAAACTCACCTGTTCAGTTGTGCATTTATTGAATGAGCACTGTGCTACGTCCGAACAGTTTGCATTATTTTATGTATAATCATTTTACTGTATTAATTAATTTGAAATCATTTTCTTTTTTTTAAATCATCTTAAATGTTCTTAATTTTGTTTTTATTGTTGTGATTATTATTTTAAATTTTTATGCTATTGTGATTTTAATTCCTTTTTATGTACAGCACTTTGAATTACCATTGTGTATGAAATGTGCTATATAAATAAACTTGCCTTGCCTTGCCTTGCCTTGCCTTTTCCTGCAAATGTGGGTAATGTTTTTGCATTGGACTAAAACCAACTTACTTTGCTCACACAGAATATGTCAAGATCCCAGGCCCAGCCTTGTTACACATGTGGTGTTCCCAGTTAAAATGATCTGCCTACAAAATATTGCTTAAAATTTCTTGCAATGCTAAATTATTATGAAATATTGGATTCAATCTTCTCAATGAATTTCTTTTTAGAATTAACTTAATGTAGGCCATAATGTAAGCTTACTGTATGTACCTCAATTTTTGAGTGAACATTGCCAAAATGATCCACATAGGTGTGTGCATAAACTCACATCAGTTCCAAACAGAAGTACCAAAAAAATAAAAAATAAAAAAATACATCCATTGCGTGTTCACATAGGAGAACAACTGAAAACAGTGAGGATGGACACAAAACACGGTATAAATGGACACTTATTCACATATCACCAGTTATCATTCAAAATTTGGCTTTTGTAAGTAAAAGTAAATGAAGTAAGTAAAAAACACTCTACGTTACTAATTGACCTTGGTTCCCTGAGATAAGGAAATGAGCGTTGCATCGCTACACATATGGGGAAACATTACTCTGAATACTGAAGCCTGATGTTCACATTTGTATGGTTGCACAAACAAATGGCGCTTCAGCACACCAGAAGGGGTGGAGCAGCTATATAAGTCAGCTCTGAGTGCCATTTTGTTAGAATCATTTGACTGATGGCGACAGTCATCGACTCACGTGCAGTCTTTATAGAACTGCAAGTTACGCAAAGTTCATTCCTTTATCTCAGGGAACCAAGGTTACGTTAGTAACTACAGTATCAAATAGTCTCTCTGAAAAGAGCTGCTCTGAGTGCCGAAATGAGCCAGAGTGCTTCTTTTTCAGATAGGAGGTATGCCAGAGTAACAGAGAGAATTAAGTGTACTTCTGAAGAAATATTCCAATGTGTTTGCAGCCTCTGAAGATGATCTAGGTTACACGGACAAGGTAGAACATGAGAAACCTCTGGTGGATGATACCTTTCTTGGACATTAAGTCTCAGCTCGTGGATTGAGCACAGACCCTGACAAAGTATGTGCGGTTAGGCAGTGGCCAATG
>NC_133375.1:10728043-10811445 GCF_049309525.1 Garra rufa
TTAGGAGCTATCCATCCTCGCATTAGGAGATCGACACCTCTTGAATGGCAAGACGGCCGCGAGCGGAAACTCAAACAGTGAAAGTGAGTTGTTCAAAAACTTTCTTTTTAGTAAACTCAAACTAAATGTACACAAACAATGTTCTCAATGCTCGAGTTCATGTGTAAAGACCCAGGCGTTACCTTGAGCAAAGTTTCATGGTGTGTCGAGTCTCCTTAGTGTTGTAAAAATATCGATTTTGATGCACTCAAAGTTATGCCCCTAGAACTCCCATTCACCGGCCATTGACCACAAAACAAAATCACGGTCAATCTCAAAAACGGCTTGTTTGTCATAATTATGCTTTTAGATATAAGTTTGTCTCGTTTGCAGTAAAAAAAAAAAAAAACAAAAAAAAAAACAGCCCAGGTTGCATTTTGGCAATAGTTATCCTTTAAATAGTTGAATTTATAAAAAAAATACCCCCTTCAAAATTTTGGGAATCCTTTTTTCTTAATACTGTGTGTGGTTACCTGGATGATCTACAGTACGATTTTTTTTTTTTTTTTTTTTTGGTCCATTGTTTGAACAGTTAAACTGAGTACTTTCCTTAAGAAAAATCCTCTAGGTCCTGAAGATCATCTTTTGCATATTTGAAGCCTTTCCAGCAGTCACTGTATGATTTTGAGATCCATCTTTTACACTGAAGACAATTGAGATCCATTTTTTCACACTGAGGACAATTGAGGGACTCAAACACAACTATTAAAAAAGGTTCAAACATTCACTGATGCTCCAGAAGGAAACACAATGCATTAAGAGCCGGGGCGTAAAACTTTTTGAGTTTGAAGATCTAGGTAAATGTACTTGATTTGTCTTCCGGGAAACAAGCAAGTATCTTCTGTTGCTTCAGAAGGGCAGTACTAAATGAATATATATATATATATATTTCAACAAAATAAGAAAAATTTAGACATTTTCATCCCCAGCTTTTAATGCATTATGTTTCTCTGAGAGCAGCTTCACTCCTGAGTCTCCTGGGTGATTGTACTGAGGCCCTATAAACAATCCAGAAACACCTGAAACAGCAACACAACATGTAAACAATAGGCCTGAGAGACAGACAGACAGTGAGAGAGATTTGGAACTTGAAAAATGTAGAATGCAAGTCGCATTGTTTGTCAGCCAACTAAGTATTCACAAAAGAAGGACTTAATTCAACTTGTGGAAGCACCACTAAAACACTAGATGGTGCTGTTGTAGCACAAGTTATTCTTCTAAATTTCAATCATGGAATAAAATTCCCCAGTCTGGTGCTTCTGCAAGAATATATATACATGATCTAGTATGGTGTCCTCATTAAGGATTTAATTTCCGTCTGTATGAAAAGGTATTGAAATTAAGCTTCTTATCTGAAAATAAAAGGCTTAGTAGGACATTTTTATTTTAGAAAAACGACTCACCTCAACTTCACCCCATTATGATTGAATCAACCTAAATCAAATGTCATCTTTAGTAATGAGCAAAAGTTGATTTTGCTTTATTGGTCATAGAAAAAGAAGGTTTTAGCGAAGTGTTTAATCAGACAATCTTCTAATATTGAATGTTTATTTTCACAATCACAAGCTCAGGGGTCATGCACAGTGTTCAGTACTGTGTCAACAAATGGATAAAAAGAGAGAGATGAGCGCTGATGTGTTTGGGTTGGTCTTAATGCCTCATTAGAGAAGCTTCTGTTTTCAAAGATGAATTTTCACAAACTGTCCTAGAAATGTTCGTTCTGTACTGAGGACCTCCACAACCACAGAGTTCCTTCGCCCTAATTCTTTGAAGTCAAGCATCTTTTATATAAGGTCAGGGTAGAAGATAGGAAAACGGGTTATCGCAGATGACAGGAAACCTTCGTGAGAGGGCTGAAATGAGAGTTAGAATGGAGATTGAGTCCCGTGGTAGAGATGATCCTGGATATGAAGGAGCACCACAAAGTGGATGTGGCATGTAGTCAAAGTGAAGAGTATTTAATAAAGGTATTAACTCCATCCAACTATAATGATCAAAAAAGAAACTTGTTAAAGGCAATGAAATGTCGAGATCTGGTACCACTGTGGAGATTTCAGTTCACTGTTGTATGAACCGTCTAATTACAAAACTCTTTGCTTATCTGTGTTATTTTTAAATTGGCATTGTCAGTGTTGTTTATAGTTTGAATCTTTTGTAATGACTGTCTTTTAATATTGCATGAATTTCTCTGATAAATTTGTATTCTTTCTCTGTTCTTTCTTCACAGGACTTAAACATTCTTTATTGTCAACATTCTGAACATACCCTTTTTATTTGTTTTGGCTGTTTTGCTCTTGTGAAAAAGTACACATTAGCATACTTTTAAAAACAGTACTTATTACAGAAATTATATATTTAAGAACAGTCAGACTTAATTAACTTATGTATGGCATGTTTAACACTGTGCCACATCAACAGTAGTCTGTGAGCATCGTTGTCTGATTCTCCTTTTCTTGACTGGTCATACATTTTTAATAGGAGACAGATCTGGACTGCAGACAGGCCAGTCTAGCACATTCAGTCTGTGTCTATGAAACCATGCTGTTGTAACACATGCACAATGAGACCTGGCATTGTCTTGATCTAATAACCATGGACTTCCCATGAATCTTGATGGCAGTATATGTGTCTATACAATCCCAATACATACCTCAGTTTTAGAGTACCTTTGCACATATTTCAGTCAACAATGCCGTTTGCTCTGCTGCACCCCTCTACGATGACAGTCGTCTGCGTTTGCATCTGTCGCTGATAAAAGCCTGGGTGGTCCCTTTGGTCTTTGGTCATGAGAACTTGATGCCCATTTTTCCCAGAAACAAGCTGAAATGTAGACTCGTCTGACCACAGCACACATTTTCTTGGTCTTTTTGGCTTTCTGAGATAAGGTCTGGCTCAGAGGACCCCATGGCATGCTGTGTAGCTTTTTGCTAGAGTAACAGAAATTCAAGTTGCATTTCTTGATGCAGAATGTCTTAAGTGACAATTATTTTCCGAAGTACTCCTGAGCCCATGTGGCTATATTTAACACCGCAACGTGATGATTTCTTATGCAATGTCATCTGAGGGCTCAAAGATCATGCATATTCACCTGAGAGATTTTGCCAGACTGACATTCCTCTGGATTCCCTGAATCTTATTACAGTATTATGTGTGGTTATGAAAGACCTACTTTTTTGTGATTCTCTATTAAGAAATTTGATATTTGATTTGTTTGACACTTTTGTCATGAAATTTGGCACAAAGTGATGAGACATGATCCAACTTCACTTGCAAAGACTAAAATTCTCCTTTTATACCTAAACATGATACCCTCACCTATTTCCATTTCACCTGCTTACTGTGAACTGTTTCAAAGTAACTTAATTAGGATATTCTATAACATTTTCACTTTTATTTTGCTTCTGTCCCAACTTTTTTTAAATATGCTGCAGCCATAAAATCAAAATTTGGTTATATTTATAAAAAAAAAAAAAATAACCAAAAAACATTACACATTTTTTCTTTGTACTTTAGTCAATTAAATAAAGGTTAAAGAGAATGAACAGATAACATATTCTTGATTTTATGGCATTCACGAAACGTCCCAACTCAAATGTTTTTATTAAAGATTTATAATAAACTAAAATATACTTTAATGTAATTTCTATTGAAAGTATTATGTAAAGTGTATTTAAATTATAAATTTAAAATTAATGCTTATATTAAAAATTTGTAATGGTGAATAGTACACTGCAGTTAAAATGATAATAAGTACTTTACATGTGCTTTATGTTAATCAACACATTAAAATAGATGTAATTAATTATTTAGATTATTAAATATAACCATTTAAAATGTGTTTTAAAAATTTAATTTGAAATTGCAAAGTGCACCTTAACTTAATTGGCCTATCATTTTTGTATTAAGTACCCTTTAAAAAATGGTGCACTTCTTTTTTTTAAACAATAGTTGTTTATAATAATATGATATAAAATAGAATGTCTTTTTTAGGGAACATTTAATTATTTTTCAATTAATTGTTAAATTGTTATTCATTTTAAAATTATTTCCTGGTGTGATATTAAAGAGAAAAGCATTTAACAAGAAACTAATTCTAATTTTAAATGACAATTTTGGAGGCTTTTTAACTAGCGATGAGAGAAGGGTAATTACAGCATCTAGCAACTATTCTGAGCTGTGACATGAAAGCCAATCTATTTCAAGTATGCCACACATTTCCTTCAACAGTAATGTCATAAAACGTCAACTATAACATATTGAAATACTTGCAATTCTTGATTATTGGTGGTCAAATTAAACAAATATTTTTTAGAAACTTTTTTTCTTTTTTATGTTTTTAACCTCTTAAACTCTGCGGAGTCCAAAAAGTGTTTCAAAATGTTGCTGCTTCATTTACATGACCTTCCTCATATAGTATCAGCCCATATATGGTCTCATTTGAAAGCTTAGAGTCTCCTCTTTACGAGGAATACCATAACTTTTAGTTTTATGATTCATAAAGTAGTAAAATTATGCTTAGAATTTATGTTGTTCCACACACAAATTTCCGCCTAACGATTGTGAAGAATTATTACAAAGAATGTGTATTTCTTATATTTTTCTCAAAACAGACAAATCATATATCACAAGAAAGTGCTCATTCTCAATAATCTGACCATGTAAATCATTTTATTGTGTGACAAACACACATCAAATAATCTTCAATTGAATCGCGATGTCAGAATATACTTGAAGTATATGATAATATTACTTTCCTCCACATACTACTGCTTCAGTTAGCCGCAAATAGCCACAAACTCTGCGTTTCTGCGTTGCTCCATTGCTGAGGAATCCGTTGTTTTGCCAGATGCGCTCGGGCGCGGCTTTCCAAACGCGCTCTAAGCCGCTCAAACAGGTGTGTGTGTGTCTTCGGCTGACTGAGCGCGTGTCAGTAGATCAGATTACACCCTCCGGCCGCCTGCTGTGATGAACAGAGGTGTGAACGATGACAGCTCTGCTTCTCCAGACGCGAAGAAGAAGCAGAGCCATGGAGAGGTTCCGGGTCACAAAAGATGCTTCGACGGTGCAGGGCATTGTGGGATATGCAGTTTTTGGACTCTTAAACCGGAGATATGCGTCTCAGAGGAATATAGCGGTCTCCATTATCCAAAATAGACGCTAAATGAATAAATAACGGGCCGTTTCCATGGAGAGCAGAGGATCCGCGGCTCATAAGCGCGTCTATAAGTATAACAGTGCTTCTATTCAGGTTTGTTTTATTCTTATAATTACTTTGAAACGTAAAGGACACCAAAACAATCTGCTAAGCTATGTATTGAGTGTATATTGAATATTGACAGTAAAGTACAGTAGGTGTTTCAGTAAATACACAGGCAAACATAAAAATGAAACATAATTCAGTCAATTATCATGAAAAGTGCTATGGTACATAGTAAAATAGTATTCTAAGGGGTAATGTGCTTTATAAAACCTGTTTTTGCAAAGAAACAGAACGATACTTTTAGGGGGAAAAAGTGGGGAAAAAGGGGGAAAGGGGCAATGCGACTCCCTTCGGTTATAATTCAATAACTTTCAATTAGAAACTGTTATATGAAAAAAATCTTTTTTTCTGGTATATCCTGAGACCTAGTGGAATCAAACAAAACAATTTGCAAAGAACTGAGACACCTAAATCCTGAGTAACAGACTTTCAAAAAAAAAACTTTTGAAAAAAAAATCAAAAAGCGCCTATGATTTTTTAGTTTTTATTGTAATTTTTGAAACCTATATAATGTTATTTATAAAGAATTACACTGATATTATGTAGTTTAAATGGTTTTCTATACAATGAAACCATTTTTTTTTATTTCCTCCATTGTATGTGTATAGGGGAACCATTTGAATTTAGGTAGGCCAAATGCAGGCGGAAATCCCCCAAATAGCTGCAGAGCTTAAGGGGTTAAACAAGTGTAGTTTCGGCATATGCCAGCAGGGGCTAATAGTGCGACACTAGCCAAACCTTGATCTGTCTGTCCTCATCCATGCCATCAGATTAACGTCAACGGAAGAAGAAAGTTGTTTCAGAGGAAGAGCGAGTTATTACATTTTTGATTAAAGATTACAAAGACAAACATTTTTTTCTTTGGAATAACATGAACCAATGAATTGATCACAATAAGACCAGTAAAGTGCATTAAGAAAGTAAACAGGGTCAATTTTGATATCATGTTGACTTTAAAGTCACTCCCTTAACCTGACATACTATAAATAAAGGGTGTTAACATGTGCAATTGTGTTCGTGTTATGGGGCGCCTTATATCTAATCATGTCTAGCATAAAATGTGAGTCAGGTTATCTTTTTTTTTTTAGCTTTTAACATTTTTTAAAAGTCAAAAATGCAGAAAAAGTATGCATCACATCCTCAAGCCAAGTATAAATATAGACTAACTCAAGCACTGAACTTGAGTTACCAAAGTAGTGTGTGGTACCTGTTTCCTTCTGCGCTCCTGACATAAGTGTATTATTTTAATCAGCAAAATTTGTATTCAAACTGAAATGTGTAGTCTCAGCCGTAGGCTGTTTAATAGCAACACTAAATCTTTGATTTCTTATGACAGCATCATCGTGGGGTAGATATATTTAAATGCGGGTTTCTCTCCTGCACTGCTCCAGATGGCTACACTGATATCACTCAACTCAATGAGGAAGCGTCAGTGAAACAGTGTGCACACACTGCACATCTGGATCCCATCC
The DNA here is from genome assembly GCF_049309525.1 of Garra rufa. Classification (NCBI taxonomy): domain Eukaryota; kingdom Metazoa; phylum Chordata; class Actinopteri; order Cypriniformes; family Cyprinidae; genus Garra; species Garra rufa. Next base: position 10,734,815 of record NC_133375.1, read on the forward strand.
TTGTGTTGGACACAGTCAGGAGTGAATACCTGAGTGGGCAGATTCCACTGGTCTCTCGGCTGCAGCTCTAAATATGCACACTATCTATCAGAGAGCTAATGATTTCCACAAGCAATGAACCAAACTTGACAGTCCTATCAAAAGCCATAGAGCTTCTATTGTACCATGGCATGCTGACACAGAGGAGGTAGTCACAAAGTCAGAAATTGACGTAATGCCCTGAAAACCTAAGCACAGGCAATAGTAGTCTTGTGCAAATTGGCATGCTGGTAAAAAGCCAGTGCAATCTGCCATGGACGGCCCAAGTCCAAATAAAGTGGACATTGGTGCCAGAAAATGAAAAGATGTGCTTTATTATTCAGAGCAATAGCAGCTGTTGTGAAATGATTTTTTATTATAAATTTGCTGGACGATAAATGAATAATGAATGGTGTTTGAACTTAAACCTCATACAGTGTGTTTATGTTTTAAACAACATTAAAAATAATAATACAAATAAATTTGTTAATATTAAAAGGGATAGTTCACCCAAAAATGGACATTTCTGTCATAATTTACTCACCAAAGTCGTTCCAAACTTGTATGAGTTTCTTTCCCTTCCCATTTACTTTTATTTTACAGGGAAAAATATTTTCAAAATACCCATATGTTCCAAAGAAAAAAGAAAATTATATAGGTCTGAAACGACATAAGCATGTAAATGATGACCGAATTTTCATTTTTGGGTGAATCTCTTGAATGCATTCATTTCTCATAAACTATAAAAAATGTATAGCCCTTAAAGAGATAGTTCGCCCAAAAATGAAAATTCTGTCATACATTACTCACCCTCGTGTCGTTCCAAACCTGTAAAACCTTTGTTCATCTTTAGAACATAAATTAAGATATTTTGATGAAATTCGAGAGCTTTCTGTCTCTGCACAGACAGCAACGTTCAAGGCCCAGAAGAGTAGTAAGGACATTGTTAACATAGTCCATGTCACATCAGTGGTTCAACCTTAATATCATGAAGCTATAAGATTACTTTCTGCGCACAAAGCAAGCAAACAATAACAACTTTATTCAACAATTCCTCTCTACCCTGTCACTGTCTGCAGCTATTCAGGGACAGTGACAGAGAAAAGAAGAATTAAAAGAGAAGAAGAAGAAGAAGAAGAGCTAGAAGAAGAGGAAGAGCTAGAAGAAGAGGAAGAAGAAGAGAACAAAGGTTTTAAAAGTTTGGAACGACATGAGGACATACTTTTGATCTCTTTAATGTTTCCGTAGCATTAATGTAAATATTGTTTATTGTTAACAAATATGTACTTATACAAGCTGAAATCTTATTTGTATTAGTATATGTAGAAATTAACATCAACCAAGATTTTAAAAAATGCTTTAAAATATTGTTTAGTATTTTATCGTACCTACTGAATTAACCAATGGTAACGAATTGAACTATACTGTTAATTGTTACTAAATATTGTTCCTAATTACATATATTTTTACTCACAGAAAAAAAAAAGTTAGGAAAATGAGAAAATACAAACATTCGAAATGTTCAGTGATGTGGCAACTTTAGAACATGTTTAAGAAGCATCATTCTAATCTGAAGCTTTTGTGCAATTTCTGGAAGTTTAAAGGTGACTTGTCGATACAGCCAGTGGTTCTGAAAGTGAAATAATCACTGTTTTGTCAAATATATCAGATTAGTGACATCAAATCTTTTTTCAGATTTTTTTCGAGCTTTGTTAGAGACTACTGCACCTTTATTTAAAATTGCTTTTGAACACTAGTGTGGTGTAATATATATATATATATATATAACCCCTAAAACGACATGTATATATGAACTAAACAAACTCACTGATTGTGAGGTCAGTCAGGCTTCTCTTTTTGTGAAGTGGGTGGGTTTTTGATTAATAATAAACTCCAGAATGGACCTTCATCTGACACCTTCATGACTATATGACATCTACACTCTTAAAAATAAAGGTGTTTTAAAAGGTTCTTCACAGTGATGCCATAGAAGAACCATTTTTAGTTCCACAAAGAACCATTCAGTGAAAGGTTCCATCTCTTTCTTAATGTTTTATTATCTGAAGAACCTTCTTTCGCCACAAAGAACCTATTGTGAAACAGTTCTTCAGATGTTTATGGTTTTTTATGGAACCATTTAGACAAAAAAGGTTCTTCTATGGCATCTTGAAGCACCTTTATTTTTAAGAGTGTATAGTGTTTACCAAGAATTGCATGAATGGTCCAAAAATAACTATATAAAATAACTAAATGTGTTTGTGGGCAAAGATATACACTACTGTTCAAAAGTTTGGAGCTGGTATTAAGATTTGAGTAAGAGTTAAGAGATAAGAGTTTTTGTACTGGTATATTAAAATATGTCTCATACACATAAGGCTGTATTTATTTAACCAAAAAAAAAAAAAAACAGTAAAAACCTATAATTGGGAAATAATATTACAATTTAGAAAATCACCTTTCTATTTACATATATTTTAAAATGTAATTTATTCCTGTGATGACTTATAGAAATCATTCTAACATGCTGATCTGGGGCTGAAAGATTTCTTATTATTATCAATATTGAAAACATTTGTGCTGTAGAAACTGTATTTTGTATTCTTTTATGAATATAAAGTTTAAAAAAGAGCATTTTTTATAAAAAAAAAAAGAAAAAAAAAGTAACTTAATAAATTGTGTTATTTCCACTTTGCTGAATTAAAGTAGTAATTTCTTAAAACAGTAAAACAAACAAACAAACAAACAAAAACCCCAATTTGAAGGTATGTGGTCACAGATGTCCCCACTCAGTACTGTCCTTTAATGAAAAGCACATCTATCATTAAGAATAAAACCGAGCATCAGTGTAAAATCTAAAGCCATTGGTAGCTTGTTGTCTCATTGTTGGCCATTTTCGATAGCCTCAGGAAATGACTCCTCAGACATTTGACAACTCTTGAGTCTGAACAATATGTGGTTTCTTTTCCCAAAGAGAAAGAACACACTAAATGCAATGCTGAGATCGGCCATGCAGAAAATTGAAGGCAGACTTTTTCTCTTACTGCTCTGCTGACTGTTTGTCTTCATTTTATTCCTTCTAAAGGAATGGTGTTTTCATTTGATGCTCTCGTTTTACAGCAATGTTGGCATGGCCTTGGTCCAGAGTCACATCTCACTGTCCTACAATGCTGAGCCCAGTCTACTATTTCCACTGTTACGACAATGACAAATAGTGGGGATGGCAAGTAGACACATACTGTAGATTCTGAACAGAATACCAAATTAAAGAATGATTTTTAGCTTATAATAAATGGTCAACAGTGTTAATTTAGTCAATTACATTATGAAAATGTTACTAAAAATACTAAAAGTTTGGTCTTTTACAGTTTGATCAGGGGTCATAATCATAACCAATATCTCAAAGAGTTTCACCTAAAACTGAAAATATTTTCAGGAATTTTGTTGTTCCAAACCCATAAGACCCTTAAGTTTAAGTTTAACAACTTTATTAATCCCAAAAGGGGCAATTGAAGTAGGGCAATAGCATCACAACACACTTTGGACAAACATGATGCATACACAATACAAGAAGAGATAGACCACAAAATCACAACCCACCATGTCTTGTCTAAGTTCCATAAAAAATATAATTGTAGAATTAAGAAAATAAATGAATTAATTAATCAGTTAATAAATAAAATATAAAAAAGATAAAAAAATAGACTCTGCTAAGACCTTAAATTGTGCAAACGAATAGCTTCTTGAATAAAACTGAATTTATATCTATTAGATGAGCATTTGATGCTCCTAAATCTTCTACCAGAAGGCAATGTTTCAAAGTACAGTCGTGGCCAAAAGTTTTCAGAATTACATAAATATTGGAAATTGGAAAAGTTGCTGCTTAAGTTTTTATAATAGCAATTTGCATATACTCCAGAATGTTATGAAGAGTGATCAGATGAATTGCATAGTCCTTCTTTGCCATGAAATTAACTTAATCCTGAAAAAATCTTTCCACTGCATTTCATTGCTGTCATTAAAGGACCTGCTGAGATCATTTCAGTAATCGTCTTGTTAACTCAGGTGAGAATGTTGACGGGCACAAGGCTGGAGATCATTATGTCAGGCTGATTGGGTTAGAATGACTTGACATGTTAAAAGGAGAGTGATGCTTGAAATCATTGTTCTTCCATTGTTAACCATGGTGACCTGCAAAGAAATGCATGCAGCCATCATTGCGTTGCATAAAAATGGCTTCACAGGCAAGGATATTGTGGCTACTAAGATTGCACCTAAATCAACAATTTATAGGATCATCAAGAACTTCAAGGAAAGAGGTTCAATTCTTGTTAAGAAGGCTTCAGGGCGTCCAAGAAAGTCCAGCAAGCGCCAGGATCGTCTCCTAAAGAGGATTCAGCTGCGGGATCGGAGTGCCACCAGTGCAGAGCTTGCTCAGGAATGGCAGCAGGCAGGTTTGAGCGCATCTGCACGCACAGTGAGGCCAAGACTTTTGGAAGATGCCCTGGTGTCAAGAAGGGCAGCAAAGAAGCGACTTCTCTCCAAAAAAAAAAACATCAGGAACAGATTGATCTTCTGCAAAAAGTATGGCGAATGGACTGCTGAGGACTGGGGCAAAGTCATATTCTCAGATGAAGCCTCTTTCCGATTGTTTGGGGCATCTGGAAAAAGGCTTGTCCGGAGAAGAAAAGGTGAGCGCTACCATCAGTCCTGTGTCATGCCAACAGTAAAGCATCCTGAGACCATTCATGTGTGGGGTTGCTTCTCATCCAAGGGAGTGGGCTCACTCACAATTTTGCCCAAAAACACAGCCATGAATAAAGAATGGTACCAAAACACCCTCCAACAGCAACTTCTTCCAACAATCCAACAACAGTTTGGTGAAGAACAATGCATTTTCCAGCACGATGAAGCACCGTGCCATAAGGCAAAAGTGATAACTAAGTGGCTCGGAGACCAAAACGTTGAAATTTTGGGTCCATGGCCTGGAAACTCCCCAGATCTTAATCCCATTGAGAACTTGTGGTCAATCCTCAAGGGCCGGGTGGACAAACAAAAACCCACTAATTCTGACAAACTCCAAGAAGTGATTATGAAAGAATGGATTGCTATCAGTCAGGTTTTGGCCCAGAAGTTGATTAAGAGCATGCCCAGTCGAATTGCAGAGGTCCTGAAAAAGAAGGGCCAACACTGCAAATACTGACTCTTTGCATAAATGTCATGTAATTGTCGATAAAAGCCTTTGAAACGTATGAAGTGCTTGTAATTATATTTCAGTACATCACAGAAACAACTGAAACAAAGATCTAAAAGCAGTTTAGCAGCAAACTTTGTGAAAACTAATATTTGTGTCATTCTCAAAACTTTTGGTCACGACTGTACACCTTCAGGGGGTGAGAATCATCTCCTATGATACTTCAAGTTTTCCTTAGCATTTGTTGCTCATAGAATTCAGCTAAACTCAGCAGAGGCACACCAGTGATTTTTGAGCAAGTCCTAACTAGAGTCTGCAAACGATTTTTATTCCTAAAAGAAAGAGATGAGTACCAATATAAAAAAAGAAAAACTCAGAATACTCTCAACTGGGCTTCATAACTCAACACTGTGAATTTATATCTCACAATCATTGTGAGAGAAAAAGTCGAGATATAAACACATAATTCTGACTTTATAACTCACAGTTGCAGGTTTATATCTCACAATTGCGAGAAAAACATTCAGAATTACCAGTTTTTATTAAGAAATTGAAAAAATGGTCAGAATTGTGAAATGTAAACTCGCAATTGCAAGAAAAAAGTAAGAATTCTGAGATAAAAAAGTCTTGAATTATTCTCAAAACTTTTTTTTGAGAAACAGGCTTCCAAAGAAACAGTGAACATGACTTTTAAAGGATAACTATTGCCAAAATGCAACCTGGGCTGTTTTTATTTATTTATTTATTTTTTTTACTGTAAACGAGACAAACTTATATCTAAAAGCATAATTACAATAAACGAGCCGTTTTTGAGATTGACCGTGATTTCGTTTTGTGATCAATGGCCGGTGAACGGGAGTTCTAGGGGCATAACTTTGAGCGCATCAAAATCGATATTTTTAAAACTCTAAGAAGGCTCGACACACCATGAAACTTTGCTCAAAGTATCGCCTAGATCTCTACACATGAACTCGAGCATTGAGAACATTGTTTGTGTACACAGAGTTTACTAAAAAGAAAGTTTTTTTGAACAACTCCCTATCACTGTTTGAGTTTCCGCTCGCGGCCGTCTTGTCAGTCAAGAAGTGTCGATCTCCGAATGCGAGGAGAGTAAAGATGGATAGCTCCTAAAGCATATTTCCATATAAATGCATGGCTAATTCGTTGTTTTGTTGCAAGTGAAAAACAATATTAACCTTCTAGTTGTAAAAAGAGCCTCATATAAGCCTAATATTTCGTCCTATGGAGTCCATTCATTCGCATTCGGAGATCGACACCTCTTGACTGGCAAGACGGCTGCGAGCAGAAACCCAAACAGTGTAAGTGAGTTGTTCAAAACCTTTCTTTTTAGTAAACTCTGTGTACACAAACAATGTTCTCAATGCTCGAGTTCATGTGTAGAGACCCAGGCGATACTTCAAGCAAAGTTTCATGGTGTGTCGAGCCTTCTTAGTGTTGTAAAAATATCGATTTTGATGCGCTCAAATTTATGCCCCTAGTATTCCCATTCACCGGCCATTGACCACAAAACGAAATCACTGTCAATCTCAAAAACGGCTTGTTTGTCGTAATTATGCTTTTAGATATAAGTTTGTCTCGTTTACAGTAAAAAAAAAAAAAAAACTGCCCAGGTTGCATTTTGGCAATAGTTATCCTTTAAGATTCTGAACAAGAATTAATTTTCAAAATAAAAGGCATGACAAAGTAAAAGACATGGAACAATTTCTACACAGACGTGTCAAAAATACTATTTTCATTGACTGAAATTATATGTCAGTCAGATTAAAATGGATTTATTATGACATGATAAAATATTGACTAAATTTACAGGGTATTTTAATCAAAAACTAAAACAATGAATACTAAAACTAAAGTATGAAGTAAAAAATGAAATTAAAATGAAGCAAAATTAACCTACACAGGCTCACTAGAAATACGTGCCTCTATAGTAGCCAACATTTGAAGTAGATCAAAATCAAAGTTGTCCTAAAACAAGAACAGGTATTGTTTTGGTTTTAGGACAACTTTGATAAAAGGATTTGATCCACTTCAAATGTTGACTACTATATATACATTTCTGCAAAACTGGGAAAAAAAAACGTAGCTATATGTACGAATCAGCGCAATCCAACTGAAATGAACACTAGAGGCAGTAAAACTCTGACAACTTTTATTCCTTTTCACACAAAGTATGATTTACAGTTAGAGTTTTGATTAATAATGCCTCATTTTCACACAGCTATGTGCAGAATATTATGTTATGACTTCAAAACAATTTTAACATCCTGCGTGATCTGAAAACCGCTACTTTTGAACATTGTCATCACGTATACAGCTTTCTATGCATGAGTTTTCTAATTCAGTAGGTTTGCTAGCTCACACAACACGGCATTGCACTTGAGTGATGAAAAGCTCCAGTACGAAGCATGTTAAACTATGACAAAACAGCTCAAATCTGCATGTAGTTAAATCTGCAAGGTAATTAAAATAGCACAGCTGCATCAACAAATGCATTTTTATACTACTTTTGCATTTGTTAACACTATCAGGTAGGTTTAGGGTTAGGTTTGGTGTAGGGGATATTTCTAACACAATAGAGCATTTACTTTTAGCGACACCTGTACCAGCGCAATAAAAACGAGTGTTTTAGTACCACTCTCTGGGCATTTCACTTTGAAACTGCTGCTAATCGTGCAGAAATGTATACAGCATGGCATGTATTTTCATAAGCCTGGGTTGAAATTAACACTGGGTCCAGGCCAAAGGGTCATGTACCATCTTTTTTTTTCTAAGAACACAATCACTCATCTAAAACATACCCATACACCAGTTTACTATGCTTTATCAGTAAAGTGCTAAAACCAGAAAATGGATGCTTGTGAAGTCATTCATCTAGCTGTACAGAAAGGAGGAAGGTGATGATGTCTCTGCTGTCGTGGTTGCTCTCTCATATCTCTCTTTCCTCCATTATCATTCCTCCCACGGCAATCAGCCCAGATGAGTGAGGATAAGAGGCAGAGAGGAAGGAGCGATGTGTAAGCTTCCTGTGGAATGTGCCTAATATCTTCTCTTGAAGTTTGTGTATTGTTCGCACGAGTGTGTGGGGGTTCTGCTTAAGCTGGGGAGACTTCTCAAATGCACCTGTTCCTTTGCACAAGCCTGTATCTGGTAGGCCTAGCACAACTGCTCATTCTTACTTGTCATCCATAAAAGTAGTCAACTTTGTGGGCTAGTCAGTGTTTATCTTATGTAAATAACTGGCCATATACCGGGTGGCTTCAGTGCTCTTTGCTATTTCTGGCAAGTCTAGCGCTGCGTTGACGGACTGTGTGAAGAGTGGGCAGTGTGTTCGCACAGCTGAGGCTGTGAAATGAAAGCTTGCATTTCGCCAGCACCAATTCATTCTGTTTTCATTGTCATAAACAGTGCAAAAACAGTCATTCCCACTCTCAAATAGTTTCTGTCAGATTCTAGGTGACTAATAGTTTTGGATCTGAACTGTTTTGTGAACACAAAGCTATCTGGCTTCATGTTGCAACCCAGGATCATTGAAAATTTGCGACTCTGTCTGCATTTCTTTGAAACCTGAAATGCATTGGTCCAGGTACATTTTTCTGCACTTTTCAGGTGACTTGTCCATTAGATGCGCTACACTCTTAGAAAAAAAGGTACAAAAGCTGTTACTGTTGCGGTACCTTTTCAAGGTACATCTTTGTACCTAAAGGGTGCACATTAGTACCTTAAAGATACATATTACACTCTTAAAATAAAGATGCCATAGAAGAACCATTTTTTGGTTCTTACCTTTTTATATTCTGAAGAAACTTCTTTCGCCACAAAGAACCTTTTATGAAACAGAAAGGTTCTTCAGATGTTAAAGGTTCTCTATGGAACCATTTAGACAAAAAAAGATTCTTCTATGGCATTATTTTTAAGAGTGTAGTACACTTTTGTACACAAAATGATATTTTGTTTTTTTGTACAGTAGCACATTTCAGCAGTTTCAAAGCGAAAAGCCCAGTATCTGGCACTACTGTAAATATCTTATTTAATTAAAATGTGACTGTTGCAAAGTTTTACACAGCAAACAATGCTTTCCTTACTTAGATTTTTTGTCTTGTTTCCAGCCAAAATATCAAAGAATTCTTAAATCAAGAAGGATTTTCTAGACAAGTAAAAATTAATTTCTTGTTTTCAGAAGAAAAAAAAAAAAAAAAAGTCAAAATTAAGTGTGTTTTTGCTTAGAACAAGCTAAATAATCTGCCAATGGGGTAAGCAAAAAAAAAAAAAATATATATATATTTCAAACAGAAAACAAGATTATTTTTCTTACCCCACTGGCACATTATTTTGCTTATTTCAAGCAAAAATGCACTTAATTTTTACTTGTTTTTTTTTTTTCTTGAAAACAAGACGATTTTTACTCATCTAGAAAATACTTTTTGATTTAAGAATTTTTAAATATTTTGTCTGGAAACAAGACAAAAAATTCTAAGTTGTCTGATGTAATTGCAAATATATTTGTCTGTTAGAGTTTACTACAAAACAAATGTTATTGTATGCACTGTAATGCAAAAAAAAAGCACACTTTAACATACTTTTAAAAATACTTTTTACAGATATACTATACTTTAGAAAAATATACTGATTATAAATGTTAACTGACAGTTTTTAGACACTTAATTGCAATGAAAATAAAGTTTTTATATTAAAGTTTTAATGTATTAAATGCAGTTAGTTTAACCTAAGTGTGCTTTTTTGATATGTAATATCATAATTGCATACATGTGAAACTGGACCACAAAACCAGTCATAGGGATCATTTTTTCGAAATTAAGATTTATACCTCATCTGAAATGATCTGAAATAATATCTGAATAAATAAGCTTTCCATTGATGTATGGTTTTTTAGGATAGGACAATATTTGGTCAAAATACAACTATTTGAAAATCTGGAATCTGAGAGTGCAAAAAATAATATTAATAATAATTAAAAAAAATCTAAATATTGAGAAAATCATCTTTAAAATTGTCCAAATTAAGTTCTTAGCGATGCATATTACTAATCAAAAATTAAGTTCTGATATATTTATAGTAGGAAATTTAAAAATATCTTCATGGAACATCCTGAAAAAAATTACTCAACTGTTTCAAATATTGATAATAATAATAAATGTTTCTAGAACAGTAAATCAGCATATTAAAATTATTTCTGAAGGATCATGTGACACTGAAGACTGGAATAATGATGCTAAAAATTTAGCTTTGCATCACAGAAATAAATTATATTTTAAAATACATTCAAATACAAAACTGTTTTTTTTAATAGTACAAATATTTCAAAATCATTCACTGTTTTTGCTGTGCTTTGAATTAAATAAATGCAGGCTTGGTGAGCAGAAGAGACTTATTTTAAAAACATTAAAAATCTTACTGTTCAAAAACTTTTGACTGGTAGTGTATAATATTATAATGTCAAACTATTTTGTCTTAAAAACTTAAAACTTGTATAGGATAATACATAAGAGGAGACTATTTCAATGTCATTTCTATAACTTATTTTTCAGGCTATTTATGCATGAAATGCACGTGTCAAACTAGTTCAAATCCTTTTTTCCTAATGCCAAACAGCTTTTTGTTCACAGCTTGACAGAGAGCAGTATTAGGTTTGTTAAAGGTAACAGTGAGTTTTTTTTTGTTTTGGTATTTGCATTTAGGTAAATAAATCATTCAAGAATATGACAGGATGGCTTGTAAAATCAGGAGGTATGTTGAGTTGAGGTCAGATGAGGATCATGTACTGTTCTACACAACCTCAATCACACAACCATCAATCATCTTCAACATGTGAGGCATTCTAATGGGCCAAATGCAATCTATTTCCATCCTTTTTGTCATCAGTAACACACATAACACGACCTTCAAACCGCTTTACAGATCAATATCACACCTGGAAATAATCTCAAAGTACTTGCTTCGTTTGGGTCACAATCAGAGAGTCCTGATAACAAATGCTTTCGAACGAATAACAAATAAAAAATGCTTTATAACAAAAAAACAAAGCATCAAAAAGATGCCTGATGGAGTCTCACAAACTCAAAGCAACCGAGTTTAGAAAGCGTGTTTTGAACGGACTACAAAGAACAAGATGATGTAATGAGAGCTAAAAACGATAAACGTGAACTCCTGCTGCACCTGGTCACTTTCTGATGACTGATAACCAAGAGTTGACTGATTTATTTACTCAGACAAGTTGACAACAAGACGGCCAGGTGCAGCTACAAAAAAATCATTTTCTTTTTTTAGCTTTATTTTATTTTATGCAATAATACAGAAAATTTGGATTGTTTTTTTACTTGAAATAAAATAAACATTAATTGAAAAATATGTAAAATCTAATTTTCATTTGTTTAACCTGATTTAACTAAAAATGTAATAAAATTACAAATTAAAATGAAATTAATAAAAACTATAGACATTAAAATAATTTATAATGACAAAAATATGCTAAAAGTTTAATAAAAATTCTAAATGAAATAAAAACGAATTCTATTAAAACTATTCTTAAAAACACTAAACATAAAAAACATTTTCTTTTTCAGCTTTTTGTTTTGTTTTGTTTTGCTTCTCAGTAAAAAAACTAAACATCTTTAAAACAGTATGTATTAATATAAATTGTATGCAGTTTTGCAAAAAATTGGATTTTACCACATCTTGAACTTTTTTTACTTAAAGTAAACATTAACTGACTATATATAATAAAAATCTATTTTTTAAACATCTTTCATTTTGTTTAACTTGATTAGAATGAAAATAACTACAACTGAAACTTATAAAAAATTATAGACATAAAAACTAAAAAAGAGACAAAAACAACAAAATTGCTAAAACTTTAACAAAAATTAAAACTACTCTAAAAAACACTAAACATAAAAAATCTTTTTCTTTTTCAGCGTTTTTCTTTTGATTTGCTCATCAGTAAAAAACAGACAAGCAAACAATAAACTAAACATCTTTAAAACAATATGTATTAATATAAATTCTATGCAATATTACGTCTTGAACATTTTTCTTTACTTTAAACAAAGTAAACATTAACTGACTATATATAATAAAAATATATATTTTTAAACATCTTTCATTTTGTTTAACTTGATTATTATGAAAATAACTACAACTAAAACTTGTACAAATAATAATAATAATAATAATAATAATAATAAATATTATAGACACAACAAAATTGCTAAAAAAATAAACTGCTAAAAAAACTGATAATATAAAATAAAAACTCATTCAAACTATTAATAAAAACTATAATGGTATAATCATATAAGTCTATAAACATAAGACACAAACACTGTCAATAAGTTAAAACGTTGCTGTAGTCCATTTCAGGTTATCTATTCTAAGTAATAATAATAATAATAATTAGGGATGCACCGATACGAATCGGCCGATAATGCTTGCGCCTTTTGTCAGTAAAGCCGGTTCTGTAATTAGCGGTAAATGCCATCAGGTGCGTGATTTCACGTTGAGCCGTATATACTACACACAGCCATTGTTTACCGACGAGCTGCGCATAGCAATGTTCATTATCAGTGTGAATGTGCGCAGCTCGTCTGTAAACAACGGCTGTGTGTAGTATATACGGCTCAACGTGAAATCACGTACCTGATGGCATTTACCGCTGATTACAGAACCGGCTTTACTGACAAAACGCGCAAGTGATCGGCCGATACGGATCGGTGCATCCCTAATAATAATAATAATAATAATAATAATAATAATAATAATAATAATATAGCTTTTCTACAGAAGACAGAAGTTTTTTGTGTGTTTGTTTGTGTATATACAATGGCAAATAAGCCAGTAAAATAATTTTCTCCTTCATAATTCCTAAATGATGTGATAGTGTTTGTGATTGACGGTTAAAAGAAAACTATTTGTCAGTTTTCAAAACATATTATGCAGTATGCTGGATGTAATGCATTTACATTTCATGAAGTATTTTTGAGTCATATGTGGAAATCTGCCAGGCTCTTTGAATCACAGGGGGACATAATATTAATGTGGTAATAACAGTAAACGTATGTCTACATCAATATTTGTGTGGATACTTGTGGTCATGAAACTATAAACCGTTTCAGGCTAACATTAGATACAGCCTAACATCTTTTGGATCAACAACAGCCTTCTTGAAACACATGTTCTTAATTGCAGGATAATGTCTTTTTGTAGAAGATCTTAAACTGGCACAGAGTACAGAGTACAATTTGACACCACAGTGAATCAGATATATTAACCCTCTCTGACTCGTTCTGCTGGAAGTCACTGATATGAATCAAGACGGAGAGCGGTCAAAAGCAAGTAGCAAAAACGTGGGAGTTAAGACAAGAACTAACAAGAACCAAATGATAAGTCTTGCATAACCAAAGATTCCCTGTGGACTTCAGTGCTGACTCCATCATGGTCTCATGCATAACCGCTTTTGGCCATGATTTACAACCTTTAAAGCACTATTTCAATGTTTATTTCGCTCCTGGAGCTCAAACAGAAAACACGGTGATAGCAACGGTAAGATCATGAGTTTGATACCAGCGAATGCATGAAGTGATAAAATGTACACATTGACTGCAATTCGCATGAATAAAGTATAATGTAAATGTTTAGAGCAAAGAGGTATTTGAAATGATTTAATGACTAAATAAATCTCTGTTATGTCTTTAAGAAAATTAATTTTGCATTAAAAGTGAAGTGGTTCATTAATGCGCCACTAGATTTCAAACAGAATTGAAAATAATGACTGTTTTCAAACATGTTTCCCTGAACAGTCCCCTGTCTGCTAATTGGTCGGCCAAAACGATAGCTCCGCCCCAAACTCACTCTATTGATTGGGCTGTTGCTGTGTCAGACTGGACAGAATATTTAAACAGAGCAATGTTTTTATAGCCATAGCACAGTATATATTTGATAGAAAATGTTAAAAAATAGAAATATTGCCTTAGCAACTAACTGAAATAAAATAAGCTGAAGTATTAAAATTAATAAATTAAACAAAAAAGGTAAATAGAAATATTAAGAAAGACAAATGACTAAAACTACAATTAAAATGAAAACTGAAAATATATAAGTATTCACATAATAAATAATAATAAAAATAATAATAATTAGCTGCCTGACTTTTTGGATACTGATATTATATGATTCCACACACAACCATATACAAACACATACAAACTGAAGAAAAAGTACAAAAAGTATAAATTAAATTAAATGAACTTAAATTAAAGTTATTTGAGTCATATAGGAAAATATGTCAAATTCAATTCAATTCAATTCAATTATTAAAAGAAAAAAATGGGGAAAATAATGTCTGCTATGGTCAGCCAAAATGGAATGGAATAAAATGGAATGGAATAAGTTGAAGTATTAAAATGACTAAAACCAAATTAACTAAATGACTAAAACTAAAAAATGGGGAACTCAAATGATTGTTTATGTATTTATGTCAACATTGTTTCAGCAATATAATGTTCAGAATCCTGACTGACTGATTAAAATATTATTGTAATTGTGAGAACATAAACATAACAGCGACTTCACATAAAAATAGCTATCTCTATTTTTACTCTATTACACTATATCTCTATTCGTTTATCTTTTATCTCTATTTTTCATATTTAAAATCTCTAAAACACGATAAGAAGCAAAATTCATTAGATATTAGGAATAAATCTTGAAATTAAAACATCATGAAGTCAAAATGTTTGGCTTTAGTCTACTTCAGTTAAATAATAATAATAATAAGAAGAAGAAGAAGAAGAAGAAGAAGAAGAAGAAGAAGAAGAAGAAGAAGAAGAAGAAGAAGAAGAAGAAGAAGAAGAAGAAGAAAAAGAAGCTTTTTAAAGAATGTATTTTCTAAACAATTATTGTTTATATATTTTTGGTTAAAAACAAGATGGAAGTACAGATTAATACTTTTTTTGGATTATCATGACAAAAAAGTCAACTCTTCATTATGATTGATATTTAAAAGTTAAGTATTTGTCAATTTAGCAATTTCATTTTCATTTATAACATTTACACTTTTACAGTGTTTTTGAGTCATATAGGAAAATCTGTCAAATGTAAATTAAATTAAATTGCTAAATGTTTCATTTTAGTTTTTTATTTTATTTATTAAAATATTGTTATGATCATTAAAAAAACCCTGAAAATTACAGCCAGTTCAGAGAGTAAAAAAAAGCTAAACATCTCTAAAACAAGATCGATTTACTTGTAAAACAAAGTACTACTAATAAATCTTAAGTATATCTTGACTAAAAAAAGTAAAATCATTATGATTGATGGTTAAAAGCGAAGTATTTGTCAGTTTTCATAACATTCCTAAAACTAAACATTTAGCAGTTTCATTTTCATTCATAACATTTACACTTTATACAGTATTTTTGAGTCAAAATCTTTTTTAAATAGTTTTATTTTTTTATTGTTGTAATCGTGAAAACACGAACATTGCAGGTAAACATTTTTAAAACAAAATATTAGTAGTAAATCTTAAAATTACAACACCATGAAGTCAAAATGTTTTGATTTAATCAATTTCAGTCCATTTTTTATAATAATAATAGCAACATATTATATTTTTGGTTGAAAACAATACAGAATTACAGATTAATACTTTTTTGTGAAGTATGTGAAATCATGATTGATAGTTTAAACACAAAAATATTGCCGCATTCATGAAAACATGAAAATTACAGCCAGTTTGCACATAGTGTTGTCAGAATATCGTATGCTCATCTGTGTTACAAAAGCTGTCGATGCGTACAGCTGCTTGCTATCACACCCGCTTGAAACGACGTGATGGGTGAAGTGTCGGGGACCATTTTGAACATGTTCCGGATGGAAATAATCACTCCACTATTCCTGTTCCAAGTGTTGAGTAGGCCAGCGACAGGGAAGCAGATTATTTCTGTCCGACTGCCAAATGAAAGCGGATGATCTGCCCAGACTGAGTGGAAGACGAGTGAAAATCAAAATAAATACAAAAAGCAGAAATTGCCTTTTTAAGTCAATTATGTCCGTGAGAGATGGAAACATGACAGAAGTGAGTGATTAAAAGTTTTTGGAAACTGTTACACGATAGGGCTACCAAGCGTTTTACACGTTATTTACATTTTTAAAAAGCAAAGTGCTTTTTTCCACATTTCAATGGTACTGACAAGCATCTAAAGCAGAACTCAATGAGGAGAATAATAAAGTGCTTCAAAATCGTCACTTGCCAAAAAAAAATTAAAGGGCATCTATGTGTATTATGCCCCTTTTTTACAAGATCCTGAATTTCCCCAGAATGTGTCTGTAAAGTTTCAACTCAAAATGCCCCACAGATCATTTATTATAACATCTGGAAAATTTTCTTTTTGGGGTGTGTCTAGAAATCTTCAGAAGAAGGCGGAGTGTATACAGTTGAAGTCAAAAGTTTACATACACCTTGCAGAATCTGCAAAATGTTAATTATTTTACCAAAATAAGAGGGATCATACAAAGTGCATGTTATTATTATTATTTTTTTTTTAGTACTGACCTGAGTAAGATGTTTCACATAAAAGATGTTTCCAATATACTGCATATAGAAGAGAAAATAATAGCTGAATTTAAAAGAATTACCCCGTTTTAAAGTTTACATACACTTGATTCTTAAAACTGTGCTGTCACCTGAATGATCCACAGCGTTTTTTTTTTTTGTTTTTTTTGTTTTTTTAGTGAATGCTGTTCATGAGTCCATTGTGTAATGGTCTGAGTGGGGATCGAACACGGTTCTACAGTGTTGGTAGCAGCAGTTCTTACTGAATGAGCTATGTCAGTGATTGGTGGCCCAAAAGCAGAGGAGGAACAAAAATAATCCACAAAGTATGAATTCCAAAAATAAGACAGTCTTTACTGAAGAAAAATTGACAACAAAAAGGAGAGGCAATAACTCTCTACAGCCAGGGTTGAAAAAGTACAACAAAAATAGGAGAGCCGAGTTTCCAAAAACACATATAAAATAAAATAGACACGAGGGTCTCAAAACAATCAAATAAGAACAGAGCAAGCAAAGATCTTGAGAACAACTTAACTGGAACACTGGGCAAGGCAGCACAGAGGTAGGGTTCAGGACTGAACACAGAGCAGGGTACAAAGCAGTCTTATATGGAGCAGAGAACAGGTGGTGGTGATTAAGGCTGATTACAGGTGACCTTAAAGGAGCAAGAGTCTCTACCGCCATCTAGTGTTGAGGAGTATAGGGCAACACCACTGCGCCCCCTGGTGGCTTGGAGGATGTGATAAAGTGCTGAGACATTACAGGAGCCCCTCCTCTAAGAGCGTCTCCTGACGTTCCCTTGGTGCTCCCTCTGTGCCTGGTGGAATTCTTTGATGAGGGAAGGGTCCAAAATGTCTTTAGCTGTGACCCAGGTGCGCTCCTCCGGACCAAACCCCTCCCAGTCGACCAAGTACTGTGTCCTTCCTCGTACCTGGTGACACTTAAGTAGTCTGCGGACAGTGAAGACAGGATGGCCATCAACAATGCGTAAAGCAGGTGTGGGTGCTCTGTTGGGATGCAGGGTGGAGCAAAGAACAGGCTTTAGTTGAGAAACATGAAAGGTAGGATGTATTTTCAGGGCTCTGGGTAATAGGAGCCGGTAGGATACAGGATTGATTTTCTTAAAAATCTTAAAAGGGCCAACATAGCGTGGAGCCAGCTTACGTGACTCTACCCGTAAAGGAAGATTCCGGGTCGAGAGCCATACTCTTTGGCCAGTTCGGAGAGAGGGTCCTGCCCTGCGATACCTGTTGGCCTGTTTCTGCTGATTGTGGACAGCCCTCCTCAGGGAAACACGGGCCTTCTGCCAAGAACGCCGGCAGCGGTGAATAAACCGGGTGGCGGCTGGCACTTCCACATGTGGTTCCTGTCCAGGAAACAGGGGAGGGGGAAAGCCATAGACACATTCAAAAGGAGACATATTAATGGAAGAGTGGTGCAAAGTATTGTGAGCAAATTCTACCCAGACTAAATGGGAGGTGCAGCTGGAATGATTGTCTCTTGCCAGGCACCTTAGCATCTTTTCTACTTCCTGGTTTACCCTCTCTGTCTGTCCATTAGACTGGGGGTGGTAGCCCGAGGACAGACTGATCGACGAGCCAATGAGCCGCCCAAACGCTTTCCAGAACCTGGATGAGAACTGGGGACCCCGATCAGAGACGATATCCTGGGGAAAGCCATGCATCTTAAAGACATGTCTCATTAGCAGTTCAGCTGTCTGGTTTGCAGTGGGAAGCTTGGGTAATGGTAACAAGTGACACATCTTAGAGAACCTGTCCACCACCACAAGGATTACCGTATTTCCCTGAGACGGAGGCAATCCTGTAATAAAGTCCAGAGAAATGTGGGACCAGGGGCGACTCTGGACGGATAGTGGGTGAAGGAGTCCCTGGGGTCGAGTTCGGGGTTCTTTGCTCTGAGCGCAGGTGGAACAACTAGAAACAAACTCTTGCACGTCTTTCCGCATCATTGGCCACCAGAACTTTCTCCGAATCAGTTTGTAGGTTCTGGTAATACCGGGGTGCCCAAAGGGGCAAGAGGAGTGAGCCCACTGTAAGACATTAGAACGTACAGAGTTAGGGACAAATAAACTCCCAGATGGTCCATTACCTGGATCAGGGTGACGTCGCTGAGCCTTTCTGATTGAGGATTCCAGATCCCACAGTATTGGGGCCACTATCCTGGAGCCAGGCACGATGGGTTCGGGGCAGAATGACTTCTCAGAAGGTTCGAACTGTCTCGAGAGAGCGTCAGGCTTGACATTCTTGGACCCTGGGCAGAAGGAAAGCGTGAAATTGACCCGGTTAAAGAACAGTGACCATCTAGCTTGTCTAGCATTCAGTCTCTTGGCATTCTGTATGTAAGTGAGGTTCTGGTGATCAGTCCAAATGAGGAAGGAATGGGACGCTCCCTCGAGCCAGTGCCTCCACTCCTCCAAAGCTAACTTTATAGCCAGTAGTTCCCGGTTTCCAATGTCATCGTTTGCCTGAGTCGGCGTAAGTCTATGGGAATAGAAGGCACATGGGTGAAGTTTGTTGTCTGTCTTACTTCTTTGAGACAGGACTGCTCCAACCCCTATATCTGATGCGTCCACCTCTAGGATAAAACGCAACTCAGGATCTGGTATGGTGAGAATAGGTGCTGAGGTGAATCTTTGTTTGAGGGTGTTAAAGGCTGTACTGGCCTTATTGTTCCAGGTGAAGGGGGTATTCGCCTTTTTGGTCAGGGAAATTAGTGGTTCGGCAATAGAACTGAAGTTTCTAATAAACCTCCTGTAAAAATTTGCAAACCCCAGGAAGCGTTGCACCTCTTTGATAGAGGTAGGCTGAGGCCAATCCAGCACTGCCCTAGTCTTGCTGGGGTCCATCTGCAAGCTACCCTTACAAATAATGAATCCGAGAAAGGTAACAGAGGAGACATGAAACTCACTCTTCTCCAGCTTCACGAATAGCCCGTGTTTGAGAAGTTCTACCAACACCCTCCGGACATGTTTCCCATGTTCCTGGTGGTTATGAGAGAAGATGAGTATGTCGTCCAAGTAGACAAAAACAAAGATGTTAAGCATCTCTCGAAGCACATCATTAATAAACAACTGGAAGACAGCTGGGGCGTTGGCTAGTCCAAAGGGCATAACTTGGTACTCACAGTGGCCAGTGAGAGTGTTAAACGCTGTCTTCCACTCATCCCCCTGCCTGATCCTGACGAGATGGTACGCATTACGGAGATCCAGCTTGGTAAAGATGGTAGCTCCTTGCAGGATCTCGAAGGCTGTTGCCATTAGGGGAAGAGGATAGTGATTTTTGATTGTAATGTTGTTGAGACCTCTATAGTCAATGCAGGGCCTAAGTGAGCCATCTTTCTTATCAATCTTATCAATCTTATCATCTTTCTTATTCTCGGGATGAGTACTGGATGACTCGAAAACAATCTGTGGCTTGGGAATAGTCATAAAGTCCATGGAGATGGCCTCAGTATGCCTGGGGGGGGTCTGGCTGAGTCTCAAGGGGAAGAGAATAATGGCAAAGGGTGAGACACTTGGTTGACTGGTCAGACATGGTGTGCAAATGGGAGCCATCACACCCCCAGCTAAATATAATAATCCTTTAGACCAATCAATAAGTGGGTTATGGGCGACTAACCAAGGGTGTCCCAGGATTATGGGGATCTTGGGGGAATGAATGATGTGAAACTGGAGGTACTCTTGATGATCTCCAATTCTCACTTGGAGTGCTGTGGTGCATTGGTGGATCTGGCCTAAGCCCAGCGGGTTGCCGTCTACTGCTGCGATTTTGAGAGGGATTTGCAGGGATAGAAGATCAAGGGAAAGATCTTGAGCACACTTGAGGTCCATAAAGTTTCCTGCTGCACCAGAATCAATGAAGATCTCCACCTGGTGGGGTTGTTTAAGATAGATTTACAAATAACCTGCCTGATTTATCTCAGCTGCTCTGTGTACCCATAAATACAAATGAACTAGACAAAATGACTAGTAACATGGGCACTATCTTCTCTAATACATTAGAAGCTGTTGCCCCATCAAGCTAAAAAAGGTTAGAGAAAAACGTACTGTGCCATGGTACAACAGTAATACCCATTCTCTAAAAAAAAGAAACTCGTAATCTTGAGCGTAAATGGAGAAAAACTAACTTAGAAGTTTTTAGAATTGCATGGAAAAACAGTATGTCCAGCTATAGACAGGCTTTAAAAGCTGCTAGAGCCGAATACATCCACCAACTCATAGAAAAAAACCAAAACAATCCAAGGTTTTTATTTAGCACAGAGGCTAGATTAACAAATAACCAAATGCCACCCGACCTAAATATTCCTGCACAGTTTAATAATAACGACTTTATGAATTTCTTTACTGATAAAATAGACAACATCAGAAATACAATAACAAATATAGATACTACAGAAACCGATACTTCAGCATTATTCATTACACCCAAAGAAAAACTGCAGTGCTTTACAACTATAGAACAGAAAGAATTAAATAAACTTATAACCACATCTAAACCAACAACATGCCTATTAGATCCTGTACCCAATAAATTACTAAAAGAGTTGCTTCCTGTAGCAGAAGTACCGCTTCTTAATATTGGTAACTCATCGTTATCTTTAGGTCATGTCCCAAAACCATTCAAACTAACGGTTATTAAGCCTCTTATTAAGAAACCACAGCTAGACCCTAGTGAATTGGCAAATTACAGACCTATTTCTAATCTTCCATTTATGTCTAAAATTTTGGAAAAAGTTGTGTCTGCTCAATTGTGCTCCTTCTTGCAAAATAATAATCTCTTTGAAGAATTTCAGTCAGGTTTCAGGCCCCATCATAGCACAGAAACTGCACTTGTAAAAATCACAAATGACTTGCTACTTGCATCAGATCAAGGCTGTGTCTCATTGCTAGTTTTTTCTTGATCTTAGTGCTGCGTTCGACACTATAGATCATGACATACTTATAGATCGATTACAAAGCTATACAGGTATTCAAGGGCAGGCTTTAAGATGGTTCAGATCATACCTGTCCGATCGCTATCACTTTGTTTATTTAAATGGGGAGTCATAGCAGCTAACACCAGTAAAGTATGGAGTGCCACAAGGATCTGTCCTAGGTCCTCTGCTATTTCCGATTTACATGTTACCCCTTGGTAATATTATTAGGAAATATGGGATTAGTTTCCATTTTTATGCTGATGATACTCAACTATATATTTCAACAAGACCAGATGAAACTTCTAACTTAGCAAAATTAACAGAATGTGTTAAAAATGTGAAAGACTGGATGACCAATAATTTTCTACTATTAAATTCAGATAAGACCGAGATATTACTTATTGGACCAAAAAACAGTACACAGAATCTCTTAAACTGCAATTTGCAACTAGACCGATGCACTGTTATTTCCTCTACAGTCAAAAATCTGGGTGTTATATTAGACAGCAACCTGTCTTTTGAAAATCATATTTCTCATGTTACAAAAACAGCATTCTTCCATCTTAGAAACATTGCCAAGCTACAGAACATG
Source organism: Garra rufa (assembly GCF_049309525.1). Classification (NCBI taxonomy): domain Eukaryota; kingdom Metazoa; phylum Chordata; class Actinopteri; order Cypriniformes; family Cyprinidae; genus Garra; species Garra rufa. Next base: position 10,757,138 of record NC_133375.1, read on the forward strand.
TTACCTGTTTCTGATGCAGAAAAGTTAGTTCATGGATTCATGACGTCTAGACTGGACTATTGTAATGCACTACTAGGTGGTAGTCCTGCTTCTTCAATAAATAAGCTACAGGTAGTCCAAAATGCAGCAGCTAGAGTCCTTACCAGGTCAAGAAAATACGATCATATTACCCCAATTTTACGGTCTCTATACTGGCTACCTATTAGGTTCCGTATCACTTACAAAATATTACTTCTTACCTATAAGGCCCTTAATGGTTTAGCTCCTGCATACCTTACTAGTCTCCTACCACGCTACAATCCCTCACGCTCCCTAAGGTCGCAAAACTCTGAACTTTTAGTAGTACCCAGCATAGCAAAGTCCACTAAAGGAGGGAGAGCCTTTTCGCATTTGGCTCCAAAAATCTGGAATAGCCTTCCTGATAATGTTCGGGGTTCAGACACACTCTGTATGTTTAAATCTAGATTAAAGACTCATCTCTTTAGCCAAGCATTCACATAATGTATCTCATAACGTTGTACTTCAGTTACATCTGATCAAATGCACATCAACATTTTTCAGCTTGGGCAAAACACACAATTTTTGCTTGGTTGGAACAGCAGCTACACTAATTATTTCTCTATTTGTTTCTTTGTTTCTGCCACGGGATTTCCATCCCGTGGTAACTAGGAATTACACAAGATTCAGCCCGGATTCAGAAGAAGAGATGATGCCAACCCCTCAAAGGACCGCCGATGATGCCAGCCTTGAAACAACATACAACACTACACAATTTTTCTACAAGTTTGATTGCAACACATAATCATTACTATTAGTGTTCATCATCTGTTTTTGATTACACCATTACTTTTTTTTTTAATATTTATACCATATGTACATCGACTTAACATACAGTAGTCACCACTAATAAGCTACTAAATATATTGTAGTAGCCTACATTTTTTTGTACAGCTGCTTTGCAACGATTTGTATTGTGAAAAGCGCTATACAAATAAACTTGAATTGAATTGAATTGAATTGAATTGAATTGTTTAAGGGAGATGACTGCCTGGATGGTCAGACCAGAGGAAATGGGACGGGGAATAACACCTACTCTCGCCCCGGGGCCCCTACACCGGAACGAGATCTGACTTTTCCCGACAACTCTGGGCAGGTTGCCCGGAAGTGACCTGGCTTTCCACAATAAATGCAGCACCTCTCCTTCATTCGTCGGGTTCTCTCAGAAAGCGAGATCCTAGTAGCCCCTAGTTGCATGGGTTCCTCAGGATCAAGAGTGGGATGTACAACATTGTCAGGAAGGGTCATGACTGTCTCCTGCTGTCTCTCAGTCTGCCGCTCTTTGAGGCGGTGGTCCACCCGAATGGCTAGATCAATGAGGGACTCAAGGTCTGATGGGGAGTCTCTGAAGGCCAGTTCATCCTTAAGCTTAGAGGACAATGCATTGTGGAAGATCGCTCTCAGTGCAGATTCGTCCCACCCACTTTCGGTGGCCAGAGTACGGAACTCAATGGCAAACTCAGCAGCACTGCGGGAACCCTGAGATAGTCTTAGGAGTCGGCATCCTGCCTCTCCACTGTCCGTTGAATGGAGGAACACTCTCTTCATCTCAGCTAGGAAGCACTGGAAATTGGAGGTTACAGGGGACTCCTTATCCCACAATGCTGAGGCCCAATCCAGGGCCTTGCCCGTGAGGAGTGTGATTATATATGCCACCTTACTGCTGTCAGTAGGAAAACAACTGGGTTGTAGTTGGAAGATCAGAGTGCACTGAGTAATAAATCCCCTGCAGTTCTCGGGACTGCCATCAAAGCGCTGGGGAGGGGGCAACTTGGGCTCAGGTGTTGGCAAGGGAGCGGACTGTGATGTAGCGACCTGGACCATCGTGGTCTGAGAGTGGGGATTCAAGAGGCAAAGGATTTCCGATAAAGCTTGGTCATGCCGCTGAATAGCGGTGGCTTGTTCAGAGAGTGCAGCAAGAATGCGATCCACATTTGAGGCTGGTGCAGCCTCCTCCGCTGGGCCAGCTTCCATGGTTCAGTCCTGCTGTAATGGTCTGAGTGGGGATCGAACCCGGTTCTACAGTGTTGCTAGCAGCAGTTCTTACTGAATGAGCTATGTCAGGGATTGGTGGCCCAAGAGCAGAGGAGGAACAAAAATAATCCACAAAGTAGGAATTCCAAAAATAAGACAGTCTTTACTGAAGAAAAATTGACAACAAAAAGGAGAGGCAATAACTCTCTACAGCCAGGGTTGAAAAAGTACAACAAAAATAGGAGAGCCGAGTTTCCAAAAACACATACAAAATAAAATAGACACGAGGGTCTCAAAACAATCAAATAAGAACAGAGCAAGCAAAGATCTTGAGAACAACTTAATTCTTTGGTTTTTCAGCATTTTTGTGTATTTGAACCCTTTCTATCAATGACTGTATGATTTTGAGATCCATCTTTTCACACTGAGGACAACTGAGGGATTCATATGCAACTATTACAGAAGGTTCAAGTGCTCACTGATACATTAGAAGGAAACACAATGCATTTAGAGCTGGGGGTGAAAACTTTTGAACAGAATAAAGATGTGTACATTTTTCTTAGTTTTCCTAAATATCTTTTTTTTTTTTCATTTAGTACTGCCCTTCAGAAGCTACAGAAGATACTTACATGTTTCCCAGAAGACAAAATAAGTTAAAGTTAGCCATCTTCAAATTCAAAAAGTTTGAATTTGAAGATGGCTAACGGCTCTTAATGCATTTTGTCTTCTTCTGAATCATCAGTGAGCTTTTGAACCTCAGTTGTCCTCGATGTGAAAAGATGGATCTCAAAATCATTCAGTCATTGTTGCAAAGGGTTCAAATACACAAAAATGCTGGAAAACCAAAGAATTTGTGGGACCTGAAGGATTTTTCTGAAAAACAGTGGGCAGTTTAACTGTTCAGGACAAACAAGAGACTCATGAACAACTATCACTAAACAAAAAAACAAAAACAACAACAACAAAAAACAGCTGTGGATTATTCAGGTAAAAACACAGTATTCAAGTGTATGTAAACTTTTGAACAGGGTCATTGTTATAAATTCTACTATTATTTTCTCTTGTGGACTATATGTAAATGTATTTTATGTGAAATATCTTGTTCAGGTCACTGACTAAATAAAAAATAACATGTATTTTGTATGATCCCTCTTATTTCGGTAAAATAATAAACATTTTGCAGATTCTGCGAGGTGTATGTAAACTTTTGACATCACCTGTAAATTTTTGCTTTGCATACCTACAGGAATAAACAGACGATAGAATCAACATGACTAAGAATGAAAAAAACAGTGCCAAACACACCAAAAGTGTGATGAAACAGCACGCTAAACTGTCATCAATGGACTGAGCCGTGTGACCAACTTCACAGCGCAGAGAGGATGTGTTTGCTAGCGCCACCGAACGGACAGCGTGGCGTAAACTAATCTCACCAGCGCTGCACTGATAAATTAAAATACTTCAGTAACATACACACACAAATACGGTTAAAACATTAGCTAAGCACTATAACAACATTACATTCACAAAGCAGTCTACAGTGAAATGATTTGCGCAGACATAAACGTATTTAGGTAGATTTTGAGGCGCATTACCTTAAAAAATAAAAGTGCATATGTTCAGTCTTACATCCAAACATAGAACATGAGCATGGAGAAAATGGAGGACTCGTACAAACAAACACAACTTGCTGAGGGTGCAAACTATGGCAATGCAGGACTGTCAGTCAGCGGCTGTGGGCGGAGCCCGAACAATGTGATATCACACTGCTTTGAGAATCAAAACCGCAAGCCTAATGAGAGTTTGGTTTAATGGGGATTAAAAAGTAAGGAGTAGGTGGACTTTTAATCATTGTAGGGTGATTGTGTTCACACACTGCCAACACACATTTATGTCCAAACACCATGTAAAAGTGGATTTTGCATAATAGACGCCATTTATAATACAAATATTAAACATGTTTTCAATTAGATTAGTACCCAAAAGTCAGGTACATTTGTTATTATTATTATTTTAGCAAATAAGCACCCATTTACAAACTGTCATCAGCTTAACTGTTAACTGATTCCCTGATCAGAAAAGGTCATGGCATGATGTTTTCCATCCCAGAACGCTCTAAGTGTCGACATGCTTCATGCTGAGCTGTGTGGTTGAAACTTAAGAGGAAAATTTCAAATTGTCATGCTCTCCTTGCAGCATCTGGCACCCAAAGCAACAGTATCACAGAGGCCTTCATCCACTCCCACACTAGTCACATACGGGAAAAAATGACATTGAACAAACAACTGTAATTAGTTATAATGACTAATTAAAGTTACATAGTGTTTCACAACACTCTAACCAGATTTCTTTTAAGATAATGTGCATCGGACCGAGGGATCTACTGCTGCTGAAGTTCTAATACATGGGTCCCATTCCAAAGTTTGATGATAATTACATTAAGTGTAATTTTTTCCATCTCATTTTGGCTATTTGTTATTTTTAAGAAGAGAACCATTCACAACAGTCTAAACGTAGAAATAAATGAATCTTCCACTGTCTGAGTTGCTCTTGGACCCTGGCCATCGTTGCCTGGTTGGCGCATGAGCAAATTAGTCTGGGCAGCAGTTATTGCTACTCTGACACGAGTCCAGCTTTCCTCGCCCAAGTACCGATCTTGACAACTTGTGAAGCGATTTGAGAGAATTGTTTCAGATGAGAGTGAAAGGTCAACTCTGAATAAAACCAAATGTCCTATCATGCTCTGATCCTGTCAACAATTTAAAGATGGTCCGTGATGCACCTGGGCACCGTATAACCTGCCAAACTCAAACAAGAGTGAACTGACTTGCATGAACAACGAGAATGAGAGCATACAGTACTAACACAGATGAACAGAGGACAAACATTGCTCCACAATTTAAAAATATAAAAAAGTAATAATAGGAGTTTTTGGTTTCCCTTTCATTTTGCACAAGTGCGTATTATTTATCTTTCTCTCTCTCTCTCTCTCTCTCTCTCTCTCTCTCTCTCTCTCTCTCTCTCTCTCTCTCTCTCTCTCTCTCTCTCTCTCTCTCTCTCTCTCCCCACCTCATTAGTCAAATATCAACTTTTGAAAAGTTTCCACTGCATAATGCATTTCAAGTACCAGTGTTTTTCTACTGCATGGGAGTATTTATGAATTTCATTCAAACCAACTGCTGAAAAATGTTAAGAGCTTATAATTTTTCCACATTCATCTGCAGAAAAATTGGTTAAAAATTGGTAAAATTCCAACGGCGTGAACTGAATTCTGCCTTAACTGAATTCTGCCTTATTTCACAATGATTTTATTTTTTTTTTATTTTTTTTTCACAATGAACTGGTGTTGGGGAAAAAAGTAACGGAAAGGTGACGATTAATCATTACCGCTGAAAAAAAGCTAGTATTAATAGATAAAATCTACACAAAACATGGTATTATAATATATTTTATTTTTAAGGGAATGCAATGCAATATTATAAATTGTGTGTAAAATTAACAGTTTACCCCAAAAAATGCCACCAGGGCCAGTTGAGATGTAGATATGTTTGTTTCTTCATCAGAACAGATTTGGAGAAGTTTAGCATTACATCACTTGCTTACCAATGGATCCTCTGCTGTGAATGTGTGTCGTCAGAATGAGAGTCCAAACAGCTGATAAAAACATCACAATAATCCACAAGTAATTCACACCACTCTAGTCTGTCAATTAACATCTTGTTAAGTCAAAAGTTGTGTGTTTATAAGAAACAATCCATCATTAAGGCAATGTAACTTTAAACCACTACTTCTGGCCAAAATATGAGTCCAAAATCTATCGTAACACCTCCTTCAGTGAAAAAAATCTATCCTCTGTTGTCCTCTCACATCAAAATGCACTGAAATATTGGTTTACAACAAGTTTTGGGCAGTTTTTGCTTGTAAACTGTGCTTGATCTGAAAAAACACTGGTAACAAGTAGAGTGAAACAAGAAAAATCTACAGAATAGGAGATATATGTGTTGTTGTGCCTTTGGTTGTTAGAATCGGAATGCAATTTTTTTTTTTTTTTTTTAGAATAGAATACATGCACTTCATAGGGAACATATTATATTAGCCCTACAGTTACAGCATGAAATATTATTTAAACCTCTAACATTTTACATTAAACTATTTTATTTCACAATTCTGACTTTTTTTCTCAAAAATGCAAGTTTATATCTCATATTTCGGCCTTTATATCTCGATTTAACTCAACAATAACAAGTTTGTCCATTTTGAAGGGAAAAAAAAGAAGTGTGGGATACAAATTCGAAAGAGAGAATGACGAGTTAATTTTTCTTATCAGACTTATGAGATATAATCTCAGATTTACCTTTTTTATTATTTTATTCCATGGTTTCCAGTGACTGCTACTTGAAAACACACTGTTTTCTGAGTGCACACATCCGAAGCATGTGCACAGAAAGCAGCTGTCCCACAATGTGAGTACTGAACTAAGTTCTCTTTCATTTCTTATTGCACTTAAACTGTCAGATACACACTAATTTATGTTAAAAACACACAGGAGTTATAAAAACAGTCAGGAAAGAAATCACGTTTATATTAAATATGTGTGGCAGCAGCGTAATATACAGTAAATAAATCCACTGCTCTCTTGTGTCTTCTAAGGCTGGGACTCTAAATAGTGTTCTCATCTGTGCAGCCAATGACAGAAGAGTTACCATGATTTGCTTAAACTTTTGCCATGGCATTAGAAATGGTACCATTGTCGCTTGCGAAAGCAAAATGGCAGTGCTATGGGTGGAAATGTGCAGATTAAGGGGCGTTGATATTATAATAAGAACCCCTTCCTACGTCAGTGAGGGATCGAAATCTGACACATTTTTTTTCCCATGCTTGCAGAAAAAAGGCTTACCAAAACGAAGTTATTGGATTGTCATTTTTCATGTTTTCTGGGTTAGCAGATGCACTGGGGACCCGATTATAGCACTTAAACAGGGAAAAAGTCAGATTTTCATGACATGTCATCTTTGATGGTGAATCTGTTTATTACTGTGTTTTTAACAGATGTTTGGACTCTCATTCTGACAGCACCCATTCACTGCAAAGGATCCATTGGTGAGCAAGTGATATAATGCTAAATTTATACAAATCTCTTCAAACAAGCTCTTCAAGGATGAAATATAATCCTAAAAAAGCACAGGTTTGTTTGATTGTTAATAGTACAAGATAAATGCTGTTCCTTTTGCCTTTAACCCAGAAACCATGTAAAGATCAAATGTAACTGGAACAAACCCCAGACACAGAAAGGGGACTTTGCCTCATTTCAGAAGTGCACTGCACACAGTATTAGCCAGATGGAAAGCATCAGCAGAGGCTTTTGTATCCCAGCTCTACAAAGCTCTAAGGAGATGCCCACTGACATGAAGGATGCTCCCCTCTGGTCTGCAGGGCCATGCACTGTCAATGCAGATGTTTGAGAACCTCATCTATAAAAGACAGATTCACTGGGATGGCCTCCTCAGATAGCCAGCTGTGTGTTTCTGACTCCAAACTGACAGAGTTAAGTGGTGAACGCAGATGCAGATGACCCAGAAGAACCCAAGGCCCAAATGAATTGTCATGATATCATGTCCAGTTCTGCATGTCAAACAATCTGGAAATAGTTAGCAGACGGTCAGAGCAGGACAGAAAACACATAGTTCTCATGATTGTTGTCATGACAAGCTTAACGGACGCTGGACTCGCCTGCAGTTACGAGGTAAAAGCTATTAAATTTGACACTACAAGAAAATAAATATTATTTATATCTTGCAGGAAGAAAGCCAAGAAAATATCTTATCTGTCTACATTGGATTTAGCAAGTATCCTTGAGTGGATTTGTACAAACATCTCAGACAGGTTATCTGAATGATGGAGGAGACTGGTACAGTTGTGTGTGGCCTGGTCTTGGCTGTAGAACTGTTCATATGAAGCCAAGTATTATTATTACTTTTTTCATTCAAACCTCAGGTCATTTTCTTCCAAATTTCAGATTATTTGACTACTAGAAAGACCTGAAAAACTAAAAAATGTTGGTTTTGGATGAAGACATAGAACAAAAGGAATGCATTGTAGGCTGTTGTGCTGCATAAGTTGGTTTGATTTCCACATTTTTTATTTATTGATATGCTAAGTCAGCAGTAGTTAGCGTAAATAAAAAGTGGTTATTTAGTTATTAAATAATATAAATGTATTACAAATATTGTAATAAAATGTAAAAATATATAAAATATATAACTATTATTTCAATATAAAATATAAATTCAAAGACCCTTTTTCTTTGCATGATATAAACTCACATTATAAACTCACATTTGCAAGACCAAACGCTTAAATTCTAAATTCTGAGAATAGTGAGATATAAAGTCCCAATTCTGATTAATAAAATTGTGAGAAATCTCACAATTCTGAATTTTTTCCTCAGTATTGTGAGTTTATTTCTCACATTTCTGAGAGCATATAAGTCTTTTTTCCCACTTAATTTGACTTCGTTACTCGCAATTGTGTGTTTATATCTCACAATTTTGAGAAAATACATCAGAATAGCGAGATATAAACTCACATTTGCAAGACAAAAACTCAGAATTCCAAGATTTAAAAATATGCAACCTTGAGGACAGAATTGTGAGATACAAACTCGCATTTGCAAGAAAACAATTCAGAGATTTAAACTCGCAATCCTGAGAAATAAAGTCGCAAATCTGAGAAATAAAGTCAGAATTGCGAGATACAAACTCACATATGCAAGGAAAAAGGTGAGAATTGTGAGATACAAACTTGCTTTTGCAAAATATGGGTACATTTTTGTTGCTTTGTCCTTATTTTGATACAGCGTTTCTCTTGACCTTCACATCTAACCATGTAGCGTCTATTCTACACAACTGCTTATGTTTACTTAGGACATGCTAAATAGGACATGCCATAGACTTCCTTTGTTTTTGTTTTTTATAATGCTAATTATAATAACTGAAGTCTACAAAAACATTTTTCATTTTATTAAACAATGTTTTTTCCCTAAACAAGGGATGTTTTGTCATTTTTTTCAGGGACATTTTTATATCTCGCTCCCGAAGCTTTGATAGCAGTGAAAGTTAATTCCAATCGATTTGACATTTAAAAGGACATTTTTTTCCATTACACTAGGCAAGCATTTGTCCAGTGCATTTGATTCAATAGCAACTGGAACTGAAAATAACGTCTTGTGACAGAGAATCCTATGTCTTAAAAAAAAAAGAGAGCGTGGTGGCACACAGACAGGGTGCAGACCAGCTTTCATGATCTCACTGTTAGCTGATCCCACATCCCAACATTCATGCTTTAGTGCTCCAACCACAAAGTTTCCCCGCTAAACGCTCACTGAAAATGGCACTGGAGCTCCATCACCACTGCAACCCACTTTTACCTGCCAAGCTACAGGGACAAAACCATTAACTCGAGCAATTCTCTGAGGCTGTGAGTGACAAAAAGCTGCAAAATTAAAGTATGTTTGATTAAACGCTCGGTTCCAATTAGCCAAGATGCCAATATTCCACAGCTGTGCTGATGTGGTGCATTTCATACTTCAGTGTGTAAACCATAAGTTACAAGAACTCCAATTTGCGTCAGAAAGAAGTGTTTTGCTAATGATAAAATGATAATATAATAATATATTAAGTGAAGTAACAACCAGCTGCAGTACTATTTAGTGCATTCTTCAGGGGCAGCCGTGGCCTAATGGCTAATGGACTTGTAACCCAAAGGTTGCATGTTCGAGTCTCAGGTCCGGCAGGGATTGTAGGTGGGGGGAGTGAATAAAAAGCACTCTCTTCACCCTCAATAGCACGACTGAGGTGAGACCCTTGAGCAAGGCACCATACCCCCAACTGCTCCCTGGGCGCCGCAGCAATGGCTGCCCACTGCTCCGGATGTGTGTTCACTACTGTGTGGGTGCACTTGGATGGGTTAAATGCAGAGCACAAATTCCTAGTATGGGTCACCATACTTGGCCTCACTTCAATTCCTCTAATAAGAAGTTGTTTCAGATCAACATTAACCAGCCCTATAGGGACTAAATGGCACTGTACTGTATTATATCCATTTCTCTTATGCCACACCAAACATTTCATTCCCATGTCCTATTGACATTGCTGTGACATTTACCAGCAGAATAATATTGTCATATAAAGTTATATTTTCCATGTGGTTCTCTGTTGTTTACATATGGTCATGGTCAGATATGTGGATATTCGACTACATCATTTTATGATGTTATTGCATCATTATCTGAAGTTGTTTGGTTATTTAACATCACCAGCTAAAAAGATTAAAAACCGCTTTTTCTAAACCTAGTAAGACGAATGACCATGCGTATGAATTCACCTTTATGAATTCAGTGTTTCAGTTGCTGACCGTGATGTTTTGACATCTCTGTTAATGGGCTGCTGCTGAGGGAAAAGTCAGTATTGTACTATACAGATGTATACAATCTTTATGTTGTAAACTGATATGGACACATATGTCGATAATTTGGCTGCTCTGGTCCTTTTAGAGGCCACTTTATTAATGACCAGCCACAATCACATGGGTTTATGAAGCGGAGACTACACCAATTTACTGCCGCAATTCATCATGCGGTTGATAGTCTGTCCTGGGAAAGGATTAATGAGGTATGAGGCTCGGCTCCAGCCTTGACAAACTCCAAACAGGAGCTGTGTGCTGCATGGCACACGGTGAGAGCCTTACACTGACGCTCATTCACAGCCAGCGCTCTGTTTTCATTTATTATAGCATAAACAGGAAAATGCCAATATGATGTCTTCATGCAGGAACGGACCAGATTTCGGCATTTTGTGGAATGATAGTGGTGTTTCATGGTAAAGACCATAAAAAATAAAGATACTCTCAGATCATGATGTGAAAATCAGTTTAATTGTATTTATTATCTTAAGACTGCTGCTCTACTGGTAATAACAGAAGTTTAAATTAACAAACAAACAAAGGAATACATATTACTGATAATAATTATTGTAATAATATAAAAAAATTAAGTTTCAGCTTTCTCACTTTTAAAAATCACAGACAGACAGACAGTTTTTGGATAATAATATTTTTTAATAATAACATTATATTGTATATACATTTTTTTAAAGAATGGAATAAACAAACAAATACATATTTTAAATGATTTTTAAAAATATTGTCATAAACGTCTCAAGTTCTCAACAGTTCTCAAGGGTTCTTAAAATATATGTTAAGGTTTTTCTTAAATAATTAAATTAAATAAATGTGTAAGTTTCAAAAAGTAATTGAGACATGATTAAAAAGAATAAGTAAATAATTAAATAAATATGACATAATAATTGGTAAAAGTATTTGACAGATTGAAAGATTGGACAAACAAACAAATAAATATTTGAATGATTTAAAAATTATTGTAATAAAAACAGATTTTTCCCCAAGAAATGTGTTGAGGAAGGACAAAAATAATAATAAAAAAATAAGTCAATAAAAAATAAACATATTAAAATAAACAATACATATTACATATTAACTGTTGAACGTATTGAAAGATTGTAATAAACAAACAAACAAATATTTTAAATGATTTAAAAATATTGTAATAAAATGAGTTCTCAATGAAAACCAAAAAGATGTTTTTTATGCAATACTTTTTTAATATATAAGTTTTTATTAACTTAAAGAAATGTGTGAGTTTTCAAAAATAATTAAAAAGAATAATAAATAAATAAATAAATATTGTTAAAATTATTGAAAGTTTGGAACAAACAAACAAACAAACAAAAAATATTTTAAATGGTGGAGTTCTCATGGAAAGGCAAAAAGAAGAATTTTTCTGATTTCAGTACTTTTTTCATATATATGTGTTTATTAAAATAAAAAAAATGTGCAAGTTTCAAAAAAGTTTCAATTGAGATAGGACAAAAATTATTCAAAAGAATAAATAAGTAAATAAATAAATAAATATAAATTGTTGAACGCATTGAAAGATTGGAATAAACAAACAAATATTTTCAACTGTTTAAAAAAATATTGTAATAAACTGAGTTCTCATGGAAAAACAAATAATATTTTTTCTGATACTTTTTTTAAATAAGTTTTTATTAAAATAAAGAAATGTGCCAGTTTCAAAACATGTATTGAGACAGGACAAAAATCAATAAAAAGAATAAGTAAATAAATAAACAAATAAATAAACAGTGACAGATTTGAATAAAAAACAAACAAACAAACAAACAAACAACTATTTTAAATTGTTTTAAAAATATTGTAATAAACTGAGTTCTCATTTAAAAGCAAAAATATTTTTTTCTGATTTTACTACTTTTTTATAAGTATGTGTTTATTAAAAAATAAAGAAATGTGTAAGTTTCAATAACTAACTAAGACAGGCCAATAAATAAGTAAATAAATAAAATAATAATGGATAAATATAGATCTGAATAGTATGTATGAGTATGTAGGGGGAACTTTTCAGTCTTCTACAATGATTTTAAAAATATGATTTATTTATGTATCCATTTAAAAAACATTTCTTCATTCTATAAAAAAATCATTTTTAATATAAACATTTAATATAACATTTATAATATACATTTTCTATATAATTTTTTTAAACTTTTGAATAATTGGAATAATTAATTACATATATGAATTTAAATTTTGTTGTTGTTGTATTTTTTCCCTCAATTATTTAATAAAAAAATTCTTGAAGATCATCATAGGAGACAGAAATGTTCTCTTTAAGTATACTAATCCAATATCTATAAAATAGAAGACTCGGAATGAAAGATTTCCACTGTTTCTTGTTTCTGGACAGAAGTGTTCTTCAGTGAGTGATTCTAATCACTAGTTTGCTAACTGAGCGCTGTTCTGATAAACACTGGTTTGATAATGTTATTATTAAAATATGGCAGACTGCACTATGACAAAAGAAGTCCTGTTTCAGGGCATTTCTTAGATACCACAAATGCCCTGACTGTTATTTTCCGCACCAGGACAGAACGTCTAATTGTCCCCTTGATTATATCCATTAGCAAGGGGGAAGCAGGGGCCCCTGGGAACCCAAGGCTGAGAGGACACAGTTAAAGTCCCACATAGCAAGACATTTCCCTCCAAGATAATGCCTCACGATCATAGTCCAAAATCCCTTATGTAATCCGAGGGGTGGGGAGTTCTCCGCTATACACGAACTGAGAAAGGCAAAGAAAATTCCCCTTTTTCCTTTTTCATGTGCTTCTGCTCAGCACTAAATGAGTCTGTGTAAGAATGCAGGTCTGTGTTTTCTCACGTATGAGTGGTTTAACACGTCTGGATGGTGCAGCCCAACACCTGTGTGCTGGAGGAGACTGATACTGATGTAATGTTAGATGCAGCTCATAAAGACTGCACAGCCTGAACGCTTCACCCAGGGATCTGCTGTCATTATGGTCAGCGTTACGCTCGGCAGCAAGCATGCGCTGACTTCCAGCTCTTTTTCCTGAACTAAGCTAGCGCAGCAATCAAATGCAATCTCTTTCTTTTAGTTGATGGAAAGCAGCCATTTATGAGCCTAAAGCTGCGGAGGTGTGAAACGTGTTAAACTACATTTTATGTGCAGTAAAACTAAACTGCAGTGTCCATGTTGTAAATCCTAGAGGATTTGAATTTGCTCAGAGGTTTAGGGGTTTTATTACAGTGTTATATTTTTCCTAAAATTTATTTGACATACAGTTCCATAAGTAATTATCTTTTACACAATAATAGCCAACTAACTGTACAATATCTAAACTGAATAAACGGCTACAAAACATTGACATTTAAGGAGTAGTTCACTTTCAGAACAAAAATTTACAGATAATTACAGGTACTCACCCCCTTTCATCCAAGACGTTCATGTCTTTCTTTCTTCAGTCGTAAAGAAATTATGTTTTCTGAGGAAAACATTTCAGGATTTCTCTCCATATAATGGACTTCTATGGTGCCCCCGAGTTTGAACTTCCAAAATGCTGTTTAAATGCAGCTTCAAAGGGCTCTAAATGATCCCAGCGGAGGAAGAAGGGTCTTATCTAGCGAAACGATGGGTTATTTGAAACGATGGGTATATAAGTAGTCTCAATGCCCGACGTGCATCAATACATAGGCATTGAGGTAGTTAAGTATCCACGTTTTGGAGGTGATATTGATAAATTGCTTTTAATAAATTGCCCCTAGAGGACTAAATGAAGATTTTGATATTCGTCCATTTCTTTAAATTATTATTATGTCTATACATAAGGGTGTGTGTTTCTCTTAATGTATATAATATATCAAAGGTTTTGGTGTGACTAATTTAATTTCATTTAATTAATTTGATGTATACTTGCAGGTACAAAATTAAGAAAAGTGTTTTTTGAAGTGTACATTAATAACAATATTGTTGTATTTTTGCATAGTTTTACATATTTTTGGGTGTAGATTTATTGTTATTGTTGATGTATTGGTCAGTAACAAGGTGTTTGGTCATGTGATTTTGATCACCTGGAGATATAAAGAGTGGCACATTGGTATTCAATTTGTCTGATGAAGAGCCTGCGTGCACAAAACGTCACATAAGCTATGCGAAAGTTGTTTTAATATAAATATTTTTTATATTTTTGGAGCTTTGGTGTTGCCGACTTTACACTTTATTTTTTTATTTGTTGCTTTTTAGTCGAGCACCCATTTGAGACTGATGTGCATGCTTTTGTTTAATTTTTGAAATTGCCAATGACTTCAACAGAGTATTATGATAGAAAATGCTACATTTCATGAATGCAATGGTGTACCATTACGGAACTTTGTAAATACCATCATGACCTGAAAGTATTCAAAACGTTTTAAATAGTGCCACCTTGTTATCAAAAGCGATAACCGAATATGTTGTATTACTAGTGGTTGTTTTTAGGATTTTTTACCCATTTTGACTAAAATCACCTTAAAGTGGCTTCAATTACTCATTGCTGCACTTGTTCTGATGCTTCCCTTGCCTAGTGCTTGGCACCATAATTGCTGCTTGCAGCTATATTTCTTCTATTATTATTGAAAAGGAAGTGCAATATAAACATATGCATTTCTGTTTCGAATTATATTCTGTAAATTAAGGATTTCATCAAATGTTTTTGGGCAGAATTGCAAGATAGAATTGTGAGAAAAAGGTCAGGATTGTGGGATATAAACTCAAAATTGCAAGAGAAAAGTCTGTATTGTGAGATATAAACTCAGAATTGTGAGAAAAAGGTCAGAATTGTGAGATATAAACTCAGAAGGGTCAATTCCTATCCTATTTCTATCCTAATGATTTTTGGCATACAAGAAAAAATTTTCATTTTGACCCATACAATGTACTGTTGGCTGTTGTTACAAATATACCCTTTCTACTTACAACTGATTTTGTGGTCCAGGGTCACATATAAACCCAGAATTGCAAGAAAAAAGTCAGAATTGTGAAATATAAACCCAGAATTGCATAAAAAGTCAGAATTGTGAGATATAAACAGTTGAAATTACCTTTTGAATTTTTTATCCTGTTGCTGAAACCATAATATTTCCATAATATAATTTAATATAATTTAAATTTTACACATTTTGATAACATTACGTTGAATGATTGTTAGGAAATCTCATTTGATCTAATCTCAGTGTCACCACTGACCAATCAGAATTGAGAATTCCTGGAAAATATGTGATGAATATGGATAGCAGATCAGATCATTTAGTATCGGAAGAATTTGATGAGTTCATCTCCAGCTGTTGATTGAAGAAGGTATCTTGGC
Source organism: Garra rufa (assembly GCF_049309525.1). Lineage (NCBI taxonomy): Eukaryota > Metazoa > Chordata > Actinopteri > Cypriniformes > Cyprinidae > Garra > Garra rufa. The sequence continues at coordinate 10,772,962 of NC_133375.1, forward strand.
AAATATGAGCACATCTGTTATATTGTTAAGATCTATTTTGAAGCTCTAGGGGAAACACACTGTTTTCTGACGAAAAAGGGGATCTGAATCACTTTTCCGCACTGCTGTAAGGAGAAACAATGAGGCTAATACAGAGATCTCGTGTGGTTTTCTTTCCTGTGGGTTTGCTTTATACTTCATTATGGTACATTGAAGAACTCAACTGGTGCTTTGTCTGTAACGGCTTTATCAAATTATGGCCAATGAGTCTAATTAAGACGTTATCATGGATGCTTAAAGTGTCAGCTGGCACATTCTGACATGATTGGTGAGCAGACAGGAAATCCTGCCAAATTCTGTCTGTAATGTGCAATGCTACCTTTTCAAAATGGCTCACACAGCCTGTGGGGAACTGTTGTGGTTTGTGGCTGGGGAAGTGGCCATTACAACACAATGAGCACTAATTGCCTCGCGCCGAAAAAGAAAAACGCTGGACGTGCATGAATAAGAGGCAGAGGAAAAGAGAGACAAAGGGAGAGACAAATGGAGCACATAAAACACTTTGAGTGTGCTCAGGGTTGATGGCTTTTGAGTGCTGTTGTTTGATCTAACCGAAAGTGGATGTTTTCAAAATGGTTTGGGGTTGTTTAGTGCTTTTAACATTACAGAAACTGTGCTTCAGTGGAATCAGGAGGTTGGAGAGATCTCAACATCACACAACAACATCTAACCTGCACTAAATATCACTGCTAATGTATCCACAGTTTAGGTTTAAGCCTCATTTATTTAATTAAAAATACAGTAAAAACAGTAATATTGTGAAACATCATTAACATTTAAAACAACTGTTTTCTATTTGAATATATAGTAAACTGGAATTTATTTCTGATGCAAAGCTTAATTTTCAGCTTAATTACTCCAGACTTCAGTGTCACACGATCTTTTAGAAATAATGAAAATATGATTTGATGCTCAAGAAGCATTTATTATTATCATCAGTGTTAAAAAATAATTTAACAATTTTGAAATAACAGTCAAATATTTTGCTTCATTCAAACATTCATTCAAACATTCTTTTGTTCTTTTGTAACATTACAAATGTCTTTACTGTCACTTATCAATTTAAGGCATCCTTACTATATATAAGTATGAATTTCCTCATTAATTTCAACATCTCATAACTAGTCTGAATTGTGAGATATAAACTTAGAATTGCAACACAAAAGCCTGAATTGCAAGATATAAACTCAGAATTGCAAGAAAAAAGTCTGAATTGCAAGATAAAAACTCAGAATTGCAAGAAAAAAGTCTGAATTATGAGATATAAACTCAGAATTGCAAGAAAAAAGACGGAATTGCAAGATATAAATCCAAAATTGCAAGAAAAAAAGTCAGAATTGTGAGACATAAATTCGGAATTGCAAGAAAAAAGACTGAATTGTGAGATGTAAACTCAAAACTGCAGGTAAAAAGTCAGATTTGTGAGATTTAAGCCAATAATTGCAAGAAAAAAAGTCATAATTGTGAAATATAAACTCAAAATTGCAGGGAAAAAAGCAAGAAAAAAAGTCATAATTGTGAAATATAAATTCAAAATTGCAGGTTAAAAGTCAGATTTGTGAGATTTAAGCCAATAATTGCAAGAAAAAAAGTCAGAATTGTAAGATGTAAACTCAAAATTGCAGGAAAAAAGTAAGATTTGTAAAATTAAAACCATGAATTGCAAGAAAAATTCAGAATTGTAAGATATAAACCCAGAATTGCAAGAAAAAAGTCAGAATTGTGAGATAAGAATTGCAAGAAAAAAGTATGAATTGTGAGATGTAAACTCAAAATTGCAAGAAAAAAAGTCAGAATTATGATATAGAAACAAGAATCACAAGAAAAGTCTGAATTGTGAGATAAACTCAAAATTTCAGGAAACAAAGTCAGAATTGTGAGATTTAAATTGCAAGAAAAAGGTCAGATTTGTAAGATATAAACCAAGAATTGCAAGAAAAAATCTGAATTGTGATTTGTGAACTCAAAATTACAAGAAAAAAGTCAGGATTGTGATATATAAACCAAGAAAAGTCAGAATTGTAAGATGTAAACTCAAAATTTCAAGAAAAAAGTCAGAATTGTGGAAAGAATCTAAGAATTGTGTGATATAAACTCAGAATCGCAAGAAAAATTTCTAAATTGTGAGATATAAACCAAGAAATGCAAGAAAAAAAGTCAGAACTGCAAAATATAAACTCAAAATTGCAGGAAAAAAGTCAGAACTGTGAGATATAAACCAAGCAGTGCAAGAAAAAAAGTCAGAATTGTGAGATGTAAACTCAGAATTGCAAGAAAAAAGTATGAATTGTGAGATGTAAACTCAAAATTGCAAGAAAAAAAAGTCAGAATTATGATATAGAAGCAAGAATCGCAAGAAAAGTCTGAATTGTGAGATAAACTCAAAATTGCAGAAAACAAAGTCAGAATTGTGTGATATAAACTCAAAATTGCAGGAAAAAAAGTCAGATTTGTGAGATTTAAACCAAGAATTGCAAGAAAAAAGTCAGATTTGTAAGATATGAACCAAGAATTACAAGAAAAAAGTCAGGATTGTGATATATAAACCAAGAAAAGTCAGAATTGTAAGATGTAAACTCAAAATTTCAAGAAAAAAGTCAGAATTGTGGAAAGAATCTAAGAATCACAAGATAAACTCAAAATTGCAGGGAAAAAAGTCTGATTTGTGAGATTTAAATCAAGAATTACAAGAAAACAGTCAGAATTGTGAGATGTAAACTCAAAATTGGGGGGAAAAAAGTCAGAATTGTGTGATATAAACTCAGAATCGCAACAAACAAGTCAGAATTGTAAGATATAAACCAAGAAAAATGTCTAAATTGTGAGATATAAACCAAGAAATGCAAGAAAAAAAGGTCAGAACTGCAAAATATAAACTCAAAATTGCAGGTAAAAAGTCAGATTTGTGAGATTTAAGCCAATAATTGCAAGAAAAGTCAGAATTGTGAGATGTAAACCCAGAATTGCAAGAAAAAAGTCAGAATTGTGAGATGTAAACTCAAAATTGCAAGAAAAAAAAGTCAGAATTATGATATAGAAACAAGAATCGCAAGAAAAGTCTGAATTGTGAGATAAACTCAAAATTGCAGGAAAAAAATCAGAATTGTGATTTGTGAACTCAAAATTACAAGAAAAAAGTCAGGATTGTGATGTATAAACCAAGAAAAGTCAGAATTGTAAGATGTAAACTCAAAATTGTGAGACAGAATCTAAGAATCACAAGAAACTAAGTCAAGAATTTAAGTCAGAATTGTAAGATAAACTCAAAATTGCAGGAAAAAAGTCTGATTTGTGAGATTTAAACTAAGAATTGCAAGAAAACAGTCAGAATTGTGTGATATAAACTCAAAATCACAAAAGTCAGAATTGTAAGATATAAACCAAGAATTGCAAGAAAAATGTCTAAATTGTGAGATATAAAACAAGAAATGCAAGAAAAAAGTCAGAATTGTAAGATAAACTCAAAATTGCAGGAAAAAAAAGTCTTATTTGTGAGATTTAAACCAAGAAATGCAAGAAAACAGTCAGACTTGTGTGATATAAAGTCAAAATAGCGAGAAACAAGCAGAATTGTGAGATATAAATTCAGAATTGCATTCCTGAAAGTACACAGTATGTAAAATTGGTTTCAGAAAAAGAAAGCTTTTAAAGCGTATGAAGTTCAAACAATCATTTTAACAGAAATGGCAGCGTAAAAATATGAGCTTTTTAAACACAATGGGCTTCATTTTTCAATGCGTCTCATTTTTCAATGTTTTATTGGACTCCAGATTCTGGTTTTGCTTTTAAACCTGGGTCATTTGCCAAATAAATAAACTGGAAATGAAATGAATAAGAAAGAGATATGTATGCACGTTAAGTGCTGTGATCTATAAAACCTTATTTTTATACCATGTCTAATTTAGTGGTATTCTGAATTACGACGTTAGCATGAAATGAATCGCTGCAAAGGGAACTAGTTTAATATGATATGGGAACAGAAAATAAGAAAGAGCACAGCATTTGACATAAATGTCTTATCTTTTTCATTTAGAGCCAAACATAATTCCCACTGAGTCAACAACAGTACCGCTTCTTTGGCTTGATAATCTGTTTGATATGTCCGTCTAAACATTCTGATAATTTTGGGTGTGATGTGAGTTTCAAAGTGATATCTGTACATTTTTTTCTTTGAGTGAAATAGGTCGAATGCAGAGAGCCCTGCAGACATTACTGTGTATATATTTGCCTCTTTTAACTCTTTCACTGTTTATCAGACGGTGGTTTAGCTGAACATGAAACACTTGAATAAACAGGATTAGGTTTGTTTACTGATGCTTGTGAATGTATTTCATATATTCTTAATATATTGTAAAGAGACCTTAAAATAGCCAGAAAAGAAGTGTATGGAATCCTTAATGTCCAGAATTATCATAACCTGAAAGAGTCTTATTTATTCACCCTAAGTGAATTCAAACAAAGAACTCGGATGAACTGCAAACCCAGTCTTCAGAAAGGCAGAAAGAAATGTTTAGAAAGGAGTAAACATTTGAAATAAGGTAGAAATTAATTATACAAACTGAAATGTATTAATTTTTATTTTATTATTTTTTGTTAATGTAATTTAATGTTAATCTAATATACGTGATTTAGGTTGCACTCAAAAAAATATTTTGTTTTATTTTATTTTATTAATTTATATAAAATTGAATTTTTTTTCACTATTTTAATTTTTATTCTTTTTTTATTTATTATTATATATTATTTATTATGAAGTTACATTCAAAATCAGATTTATTTTATTATTTTTATTTATTTTTTAATTTAATTAAATTTTTAGTGAAGTTGCACTAAAAAAAACAGAACAGCAAATCACTTTTACAATTTATTTTTAGGATTTTTTTATATTTTTGGAATTTTTATTTTTTTATATTTTGAAGTTCAAATGAACTTTATTTTATTATTTAATATTTTATTTGTTTTTAATTTAATTGAATTTATTTTTTAATTAAGTTGTACTTAAAACCCACTCAAAAATAAGCAAAATGGCAAATCACTTTCACAGTTTATTTCTAATTTAATTTAATTTATTTTTTGGAATTTCTATTTTATTTTATTTTGAAGTTGCATTCAAAATCAACTTTATTTTATTATTTTATTTATAATTTAATTAAATTTTTACATTTTAATGAAGTTGTACTCAAAATTAACTTCAGAAATAAACAAAATGGCAAATCACTTTCAAAATTTATTTTAAATTAATTTTAATTTAATTTATTAATAATTTAATTTAATTTAATTATTTTTTATTTTATATTTAATTTTGTTTTATTTTGAAGTTGCATTGAAAAGCAACTTAATTTAATTTAATTTAATTTAATTTAATTTTTAATGAAGTTGTACTCAAATCCAACTTCTAAAATAAACGAATGGAAAATCACTTTCACAATTTATTTAAATATTTTACATTGAATTTAATTAAAATTAATTGTTTGGAATTTCTATTTTATTTTGAAGTTGCATTCGAAATCAACTTTATTTTATTATTTTATTTTTAATTTGTTTTTAATTTAATTTAATTTATTTTTTAATGATGTTGTACTCAAAACCAACTTTAAAAATAAACAAAATGGCAAATCGCTTACACAGTTTATTTCTAATTTAATTTAATTACATTTTGTGGATTTTTTATTTTATTTTATTTTGAAGTTGCATTCAAAATCAACTTTATTTTATTATTTTAATTTAATTTAATTTAATTTTTACATAATGACATTACATAATGAAGTTGTACTAAATGTAAATTAGTAATGTAAATTAACTTCAAAAATAAACAAAATGGCAAATTACTTTCACAATTAATTTAATTCATTGTATTATTTCATTTATTTTTAATTTAATTTAATTTAATTGGAATTTTGTTTTTATTTTATTTTTAAGTTGCATTCAAAATCAACTTAATTTAATTTAATTTAATTAAATTTTTAATAAAGTTGTACTTAAATCCAACTTCTAAAATAAACAGAATGGCAAACCACTTTTACAATTTATTTTTAGCTAATTTAATTTAATTTTAATTGGAATTTCTATTTTAATTATTTATTTATTTTAATTGCATTCAAAATCAACTTTATTATTTTATTTTTTTATTTGTTTTTCCATTTAATTTAATTTAATGTAATTTATTTTTTTAATGAAGTTGTACTCAAAACCAACTTAAAAAATAAACAAAATGGCTAATCAATTTTACAGTTTATTTGTAATTATTTAAAAAATTTAATGTAATGTAGTTTAATTTAATTTATTTTTTTTAATTTCTATTTTATTGTATTTTATTTTATTTTGAAGTTGCATTCAAAATCAACTTTATTTAATTATTTTACTTTTAATAATTTTATTTTTAATTTGTTTTTAATTTAATTTATTTTGTAATGAAGTTGTACTCAAAACCAACTTCAAAAATAAACAAAAATTAATTTGTTTTTAATTTAATAAAATTTTTAATTAACCTGTAATCACAATCAACTTCAGAAATTAACAGAATAGCAAATCACTTTCACAATTTACTTTTAGTTAATTTTAATATTTTATTTATTTTTAATTTAATTTAATTTAAATTTTAATATAATTGTTAATGAAGTTACTCAAAAATGAACTTAATTTTGAAAAATAATTTTCAAAAAAATCTAAATAATTAAAAAAAAAAACTTTATCTCATTATTTTTTTAATTAATTATTTATTTTTTATTTACATTTTTATTTAACCTAATTGTTTATGAAGTTACTCAAAATCAACTTTAACAATAAACAGAACGGCAAATCATGTTCACAATTTATTTTAATTACATTTTTATCTAACTTTATTATTTTTTAAATTAATTTTTAATGAAGGTGCACTCAAAATCAACTTCAAAAATTCAGAAACAGAACAGCAAATCACTTCTACAATTTAATTTAAATTTAATTAAATAGTATTATTTTTATTTTATTTAACTTTTTTATATTCATAATTAATTAAATTTTTAATGAAGTTGCATTTAAAATGAACAAAATTAACAAAACTTCATTTTTTGTGTTTATGTTCATTTTTTTATTCATTTGGCAAAACCTGTGTTATTCAACAAGAAGCAACGAATGATTTGAAAAGCAAAATGACTGACAACATGTTTTGATCTCTTAGCCACTTACATACGTACGTTGTTAAAATAAAGACGCAAGACATGTAGTGCATTATACTCTAACTTCACCCAAGGAATAAATTTAGTCTATTATTTTATTCTAATTAGATTAGAGCTACATGGAGGTTCTGGACTTATTAACAAACCAGCTAAAATATAATTTTGGTTCCAAGCCCTGATTATAGGAGGCATTAAGATCCTTTGCTATGAATTTACAGTGCCCTCAGCCATCCAAACCTGAATCCAAAACGTCTGTCCCTTGTTAAAGACCGCTTAAGCTCTACGTCAGTGCCATTTCTTTGCTTACATTATTAAGTATGTGAGCGAAAATTGTGAACTAGAGTGACCTGAACAGATAAATCTGTTAAGACCTGCCAAAGCAGGCGTCAATATTATGACAGTTCACGTCGTAAGTGCCAACTAAAAAGAGACTGCGAGAGGCATCAATGCTTTTCTCACATCATTAAACAACCCGCGATTACAGCAACAAGCCTGGAAAAAAAAAAAAAAAAAAAAAAACAGATCTAGCAGCGAGAACATGTGCTTGAAGTGATGATATGTAGGTCTTGGACGACAGACAGAGGCCTGCGCTAAGCTAAGCGTGTGTCCGGAGATGAACTTGCAATAATGAAGGACAAGCTAAAAAGAGAAACGGTTATTGCGTAAATATTTTTAGCTCTCTACTTTAAAGTCAAATAGAATCTTTGGGCTTATGAAAAACTCCACAAATTACAAGAAAAAATTACAAGCTCTTCAGAGTCTGGGGGAAAAAAAAGGAATGGAATGTGACAAAACAAACCACAACAACAATAAAAACCCGACAATAAATCTTCAGAAGGGCATCGCAATCAAAATGCACAGGATGAGTAAACAAACCTCCTTTCCTCAATTTTGAAAGGATACCTTCAGTCCCTGTATAGACTGTAGTCCGGGGCCTCCTCTCAGCCGGGACAGGGTTCCCACACAACCCCATTGGCTAGTTGCGTCGGGTGAAAAGATAAATCATGTTGGCATAAAACACTTTGCTGTTTGTTCACAATGGCTTCATGCTCCACCTCACCCTCCCCTTCCCATTGTTTCCTCCAGTAAAAACACTCACGTCTCTCTCCCAGCGCTGATAACTGTACTGGACAAACTGCAGTCTTGTTTGTTCGGCTATTATGAAATGATCTCACCAGCAAAGCTGCCGCTACTCGCTGACATTATCACACACGGCTTTTTGTTATGTAAGTCTGGAAGCCACGGGACGTCACTTGAGAAAAAAAAAAAAGAAACATGACTTGGGAAAAAAGTTTGGATGCTTGCAATCTTATCATTTGCTGTCCTATCGTGTTTGTCACACTCATAACTGTTGATAGCGGAAGAGGAACTGCTGATTTACTGTCCACTGAGAGTATGTTTGAAAATCGATTTTTAAAAACAAATGCATATTTTTGCATGAAACACTTCTGAAATGTCACCTGACCTTCATCTAAGTCAGCAATATATTCATTAAGCAAACAAATGGGATTGGTCATATGGAGCTTTCCATTAATAGGTACTTTTTTAAAAGCATTTTAAGCTTGTTATGAGAACTGTATGTTAGATAAACTAGCATTTAACACAAATCTTATCCTAGCCTGAAAAAGAAGTATGCAGATTTATTTGGAAGCCTGTTTGCGCCACTGAATAATAAAAATCATTAAGGTTACTGCGACTTTTTATCTCCCAATTCTGACTTTTTGTGAGTTATATAGTCACTTGCAATTATGAGAAATAAACTCACAATTCTGACTTACTTTCTCCAAATTGCAAGTTTATATCTCACAATTCTTACTTTGTTACACGCAATTGTGAGTTTTTATCCCACAATTCTGAGAAAAAATGTATAAAATTTTTTATCAGAATTACAAGATATAAACTCGCAATTAAGAGAAAAAAGTCAGAACTGCAAGTTTATATCTCACAAACTCTGATTTAATTTCTACAATTCGTGAGTTTATATCTCAAAAAAAGTCAGAATTGCAAGAAAAAAATAATTGTGAGATACAAACTCACATTTGCGAGAAAATAAGTCAGAATTGTGAGTTCATATCTCACAATTCTAATTCGCAATTCTGACTTTACAACATGCAAATGCGAGTTTATATCCCACAATTCTGAGAAAACAAGTCAGAATTGTGAGATATAAACTCGCATTTGTAAGAAAAAAGTCAGAATTGCAAGATATAAACTTGCAATTGCGAGAAAAAGTCAGAATTGTGAGTTTATATCTCGCAATTCTGACTTTATAACTCGCAACTGAACATTAATATCCCACAATTCACAGAAGTCAGAATTGCATGTTTATATCCCACTATTCTGAAAAAAAAGTCAGAATTAAACATTTTATCAGAATTGTGATAAACTTGCAATTGTGATAAAAAAAAAGTCAGAACTGCAAGTTTATATCCCATAATTAAAAAAATAAATAAATATGAATTGCGAGATACAAACTCGCATTTGCGAGAAAAAAAGTCAGTACTGTGAGATACAAACTCGCATTTGTAAGAAAAAAGTCTGAATTGCAAGATTAAATCTCACAATTGTGATTTTTTTTCTCAGAATTGTGAGTTTATATCAGATTTATGAGTTTGTATCTCGCAATTGTGACCTGCAAGTTTATAGCTCACAATTCTGAGAAAAAGTCATAATTGCAAGAAATAAACTTAATTTCTCAGATTTACCAGTTTGTATCTCGCAATTCTGACTTTAAAACACACAAGTTTAAATCGCACAATTCTGAGAAGAAAAGTCAGAATTTCAAGATATAATCTTGCAATTGCGAGAAAAGGTCAGAATTGTTAGACAAAATCAGAATTGTGAGATATAAACTGCAATTGCAAGAAAAAGTCAGAATTGCGAGATATAAACTCGCATTAGTGAGAAAAAAAATCAGAATTGCAAGATATAAACTCGCAATTACGATAAAAAAAAAAAAAAAGAATTCCGAGATCTACACTTGCAATTCCAAGAAAAGGTCAGAAAAATGAGGGGAAAAAAGTCAGAATTGTGAGATATAAACTGCACTTGCAAGAAAAAGTCAGAATTTCAAGATATAAACTCCATAAAAAAAAAATATTAAAAAAAAAAGTCAAAATTGTGAGAAAAAAAAGTCAGAATTGTGAGATAAAAAGTCGCAATAACTTTTTTTTTTTTTTTTTAATTCAGTGGTGAAAATGGTTTTAATTCAGTGGTGGAAATCCAGAGATTTTGGCATATCTTTGTTCTGTTTGAAAAATAATACATTTAAAAAAGCCTGCAAACCTTTTGAACTGATATTCAATTAATGACTGGAAAGCTTTAATTATTTACTGATTTTAATTACAAAAACATAATAATAATAATAATAATAATAATAATAATAAAGACATAATATAATAATAGCTAGTTGTGCCTTAAATTTGGTTACCCAAGTTATTAGTTTATGACAAATATAAATCTAACTATAACTATAAATAAATCCTGTAAATGAACCCACGCTATGCTTAATTTGGGCTCCTTATTATTTATTTAGGGCGTTTCTTGCAACTCTGTTATCTATTTTTTATATAAACTACTATTAAAAAGTTTTTGGAAGAAGTCTCTTATTGTCATCAAGGCTGCATTAATTTGATCAAAAATACAGTTAGAAAAACAGTAATATTATGAAATATTATTACAGTGTAAAACAAATTATTTCTATGTGAATATATTTTAAAACGTAATTTAATCTTGTGATGCGAATCTGATTTATCCTTACTCCAACCTTCAGTGTGATTTGCTGCTCAAGAAAAATTTCTCATTAGTATCAACGTTGAATTCTTCTGTATATCGTTCTGACACCAAACTTTTGAATAGTTGTGTGGTTCAATTAAATGTATCTAATTAATTAATCCTAGAAAATACATTCACACAAACCACCATTGCAAAAATGCAGCTCATACAGAGCTTCTTAGGTTCACAGTTAACATTTTCCAAAGTTTAACAACCTTTAATGAAACATGCCATATCTTTATTGAACAAATAGTTGAAACGATTTAAGTAATCAGACTTAAATCCAGAATCAATTGAGAACGTCTAGACGTCTGTGTTCTAGAACGCAGAAGTATGATAATGCAACCTGACAAAAGATCTGAAACACTTGAGTAGATCAACAACAGTGTCACTCAAACTCTGAATTGAATGGCCAAGTGTGCGTCCTGACCTCAGCCCTATTGAAATGATGTGGAATGACATGATTCGAAGCAGAAAGAAGCAAGACATCCAATACAAACATTTGAACCGAGACTGTTTTGCTTAGAAAAAAATAGCCAAATACCTGCTAAAAGTTGTTCTACAGCTATACAGAAACCTTAAGTTGGTTCCACTGCTAAATGAATTAGTCTTCGTGATTTTCTTAAAGATTAACTGGTTGAATGAAGGTTGCTGGTTCAATCCCAGCATGAAGTTTTACGCCAATTACTTTGCATAAAAAGCATCTGCTAACTGATTATTTGCTTACGTAATTGTTTACACTTATTTCCTTAAAATCAGCAGACCTCCACCTTGTGCCATAAACAAAAAACATCAGCTTGAGACTCATCTCTTAACAATGGCTTCATCTCCTCTTCCTTTGATCTTTGATCAGTGCATAGTTAGAAACAATGCTGTTGAATGTTTTTCCTGTCAGTAAGATGAGATACTTTTGGGGACATTTCGCTTGCGTCTGACATGACATCATATTTCAAAAGAATGCGCCCTACCCCCATAACACATCTACAAAGAGTACAACACAATCGCCGTCTGCATGTAGACACAGCCATGCATTGTTGCATCAATCACTGGCCCCCGAAACTTACAGATGGTGCTGCTACATTGCTTCTCGTCTAACTAAATACGTCTTCATTGGTGACTAAATAAAGACCCAGCGCTACTGGAAGCCATATTCTGCATGTCAGTTGGGCTCATTCATTGTTTGAAATGCCTGTCATGAGAAAAACCATTTCATCTCACTTCTAGCATAGTGTACAATGGCAAAAGTAAAGTAAAACAATTGTCCTCATGACAGGAGTGTCAAACAACTCTGTCTGTGAAGAAGCCTAACTGACGTGCAGAATTATTTAAGAAAGAAAAAATGTAAATAAAATTATACTCACTAAATAAATACATTGGAAAAAGACAGAAAAAATGTCTACTATTTAAGACTATAAATGATTGATTTAAATGAATAAATCACAGACACATACAGATTTGAATAATGCATGAGTGGCTCTTTTTATTACATAAATTTAATACATTTTAATTCATAAATAAATAATGATTACAATTTAAGGACATTTCAAAATCATGGCAAAAATCAGTTTTAATTAATTGTTCTGGTCATATCACAATTTATTTTGTTTAAAAAATAAATAATTTGATAAATAATAAATAATGTATAAATAACCAATGGTTTAAAAAAAAGTAATAAAAAAGTAATAAAATAAACAAACAAACATGAAATGTATTTATTTAATCGAAATTTATATATGCTAATATTGAAATTTATTTATTATCTAATAATTAATTTTCAAAGTTAACATATATAAATTGTTGAAAATATTGAACGAATGAACGAATAGACCAACAAATGAATAAACAAACAAACAAACAAACAAATAAATAAATAAATAAATAAATAAATAAATATTGTTTGGTATATATATTTTTTAATAATTTGATTAAATAAATAAATAGATGCATACATAAATAAATTAATAAATAAATATTGTTATAAATATTGTTTCATGTATTTTTAATTTATAATTTGAGGCACTATTTCAAAATCTTTGCAAAAATCTTATAAAGTGTGACCAGTTCAGTTTAAGTAATTGTTCTGGTCATATCACCATTTATTTTATTGAATAAATTAATAATACATAAATAAATAATGTTTTTTTTTTTTATTGTATTTGAAAACGTGTCAAAAAAAAAAAAAGAAACTGATACATTTTTAATGTTCTTACTCTTAAAAATAGCAAAAAGTAATAATAAAAAATCGTGATTATTTAATATTTAATAATTAATTTTCAATATTAACATACATACATTGTTGAAAATATTGAATAAATGAACAAATAAGCAAATGAATGAATGAACGAACAAACAAAACAAATAAATGTTGTTTAATATATTTTTATGTATAATTTGATTCAATAAATAAATAAATATTATTTCATATATTATTTTTATTTATAATTTGAGGCACAATTTTAAAATCATTGCAAAATTGTATAAATTGTGACCAGTTCAGTTTAATTAATTGTTCTGGTCATATAACAATTTATTTTATTTAATAAATGAATAATAAATAAATAACTAATGGTTTAAAAAAATATATTAAAAACCATTTTTGAATTTGCGTCTAAAAAAATGAAGAAATTTGATTATTTAATATTTAATAATTAATTAATTTTCAATATTAACATATATAAACTTGAAACTACTGAATAAATGAATTAACAAATAAACAAGCAAACAAACAAATGAATATATGAACAAACAAACAAACAAACAAACAAATTAATAAATAAATATTGCTTTATATTTTTATTTATAATTTCAGACAATAAATAAATAAATAAATATTGGTTTATATATAAACTAAACTGGTCACACTTCAAATGATTTTTGCTGTAAATTGTGCCTCACGATAAATAAGCAAATATTATAAATAAATAAATATTGTTTTATATATTTTATTTATAATTAAAAACATACATACAAATTTAAATAAATATGTTTTAGATTTTTGAATAAACTGTTTTACATATTTTTTGTTTATAATTTGAGACACAGTTTCAAAATCATATAAAGTGTGACCAGTTCAGTTTAATTAATCATTCTCTCTATGTGTGTGCTTATTTATTTACAATGTGAGGCACAATTTACAGCAAAAATCATATAAAGTGTGACCAGTTCAGTTAAAAAAAGAAACTCTTAATTATTTTTATCTAATAATTAATTTTCAATGTATGAACAAATAAACGAACAAATGAATTAATAAACAAACAAAAATGACTACATTTAAATAAATAAATAGATGTTGTTTTATATATTTTTATTTATAATTTGAGAAAATAATTAAATAAATATTGATTTTCTTTTTATTTATCATTTTAAAACCAAACAAATAAAAATTGTAATAAATAAATCAACAAATATTGTTTTAGAAAAAAATAAATAAATGTTTTATATATTTTTTTTATTTATAATTTGACACGCAATTTCAAAATCATGGCAACAGTCATATAAAGTGTGACCAGTTTAGTTTAATTAATAATCCTGGGTCACATCACAATTTATTTTATTTCAATTACTTGTGCTGGCCTATACTGAATTGATGGATGAAGTCTTAGGATGTTTGGGATGTTTTCAGCAGATATCACACAGCATGACTGCCAGAAAGCAGACACTTCATTTAAATCAAATAGCCATGTGTCCAATGATAAAAAAGCTGACTATCACGATTAAAATAGAGCATCAGCATATTGTGCTAATATAACTGCTGATTTGGTTAACAGTCAGTAATGAATACTCAATAATTAGTACTGTGTTAGAGCAAAAAAAAAAAAAAAAACTCTGAAAAGGGATGTGCTTTCCAAAGAGCGTGATGCTTTACTCCGGTCTGGAAATTCTCAATTACACGTCTTTGAGCAGCAGCACCTGCTGTGCATTTACACAAACCATGTGATGAGTTCAAACAGCAGCATTAGGCTCTTGAATTCCTCTCACAGAAGCGCCTGTGCTTAACTGAGGCTTAACATCACTGAACAGGTCTAAGAAGGGATTTGATAACTCTTTAAGATAACACCCGACAGACGAGAAACAGATGAATATTCAGATTTATGCCAAAAGCAAATGTCTTTAGGTCAGATGGCTAAAGTGCCCAAGGAAGTGTAACACTCTAGCTGAGTGATACTCCATAAAGAATTCAATAACAGCACCACTTTCGCTCTAATCTGTTTGTCTGTTATCAAAAGCTATAGACATCTATTAAGATTAATTCTCTACTCCAAGACAAGACATTCTTTAGTTTTTAATTTTCAAAAAAAAAAATAAATAAAATACTGGATATGAACTTTATGGGATGGATACAACAAATACTTGTTTACTATTCTTTAGCAAATCAAAAGCTCTAGCACTGCAACAACTGCATGTTTTTTATTATTAAAAATGAATAGAGACTGGGACTAGCTGGGACTAATATTTCTCATGTTGTTTTATTTTTTAACGACAAATTTAGTATACTGACATAAAAGCGAAAATGCTTTAACATTCATTGTTCACACAGGTCATTGCACACATAGTGACCAATGGCAGGGCATTGACTTGTGCAAATGAATAGCCTATAATAGGCTTTCAACAAATATTTAAACAGCTGTAAAACTAAATAATGCAGGTGACACACAATATAATTTAAAAAGTAACATAGACAAATATAAATATATTTTTGTATTGTATATACTTCTATGCAAAAGTGACAGTAAAGACATTTTTACAAAAATTTCAAAAAATGCTGTTCTGTGAAATATATATATATATATATATATATATATATATATATATATATATATATATATATATATATAGCCTATATAATAAAAATGTTTAACAGAACAGCATTTTTTGAATTTTTTGCAAAAATGTCTTTTCTGTCACTTATATAATAAAATTAGACAGCCCAATTTTAAAATACAAAAATAATATCTACTGTAATTGTTCAAACATTAACAATGTTGTGTATACATAAATTTTTTAAAAAAAAATTGTTTGTTTGTTTTTTTTTTAATTTTTTTTTTTTTATATTGTGCATTTTTTCTGAAATGATCCAAATTGCCTAAAAATCTATTCCAAATGATGAAAATGGAAAACACTCTGTGGTCGTACCACATGATATTTCAAATTCAGTCAAAATTTACAAGCACAGAATTGGCCAACTAAACTAGTTTTGCACAATAGGTCACTATGAAATTTAAATAAAAACTGAATACTTGTAGAAATAACTTAATATTCATTTGTTTATTTATTTACTTTTTTTTTTTTTTTTTTTTTGAGGTCATACCACATGATATCCAAATGTGGTAACTACATAGAAGCCGCTAAAAAGATTGTTTTTTTCCCCCAAAATTTAAAGGAGAGTTACAAACCTGCTTGATGCTTCAATGGGTCATTGCCAATTGGTATATGATGCAAAGTCCTATTTTTGAATGTATTTCAACATAAAAGTCCCAAAATAGTAGTTTCTTAATGGTTGCACCACATATTTCATCAAATGGAAATCATCGGACAAAGTTTATTTGTATATTATGACAGAAATATGAATACAAATGCTTTGCAATTTTATACAGGATTACAAAATTCAAATGTTCTCAGTAATTAAAGTGTTTAGAAGCAAAGTATTTGCATTTCTTTGGAGTTTTTGTAAATAATGATCTCATATTTTTGTTCCATAATTTCAGAGTTGCCTTTTTAAATGTAGTTATTTTTCCTGTAAATTGCATAAAACTGATAAAAATGTTTAAAAACAATTTACTTAAGCATACCATAGCAGTAATTCATATTTCAACCACAGAATTGAGATATATTATTTTTAATTTAATACAGTTATTGCTATTATTGGTCACACCGCATGATGAGCGGTCGCTCCAAATGACACAAAGAGCTTATGTCATTTAAAATCTATTTAAAGAGACATGTTTGAAAAGTGCAGCACATGACATTAACTGCAGGTATTTCTTTAGCCTCAGTTATTTCTAAAAGTTGCCCAATCTTGGCTGCTCAATTGACCCTTCACTGGGAGTTTAATTAACAGGCGATCTGACCAATCATAAAGCCAAATCGTCCATTTTGTCTGACAAACAAACCAGACAGGAGAGTAGACTAATGTTGGTGGACTTGGACTTCAAAAATGGTGTGTACTGACATCTTTTCACAGTTGAAACAAGATACATTCTGATGTTCATTTAAGTTTATTTCATTTTGTATTGTATATACTTCTATGCAAAAGTGACAGTAAAGACATTTTTACAAAAATTTCAAAAAATGCTGTTCTGTAAAACATTTATATATACCAGTCAACGAACAGACCCCACCTCAGTGCATAAGCCTGCCTAGTAGAGGGAGCTCTGGACTGAGTGATAGTCTCTATCACGGCCTGTGGAAGGCCGGAGAGGTCTGATGCATCCCGTCCAGGAGCCAGACATGCAGGTTCCATAGGTCAGGGCACAGGTGCCAAATTGTGCCCATCCCCTGAGAAAGAAGGTCTTTCCTCAAGGGGATCTTCCAGGGAGGGGCTGCCGCGAGGGAAATGAGTTCTGGGAACCAGGTCCGGGTGGGCCAGTGTGGCGCAACCAGCAGAACCTGCTCCTCGTCCTCCCAGGCAGAGGCAGCCTGTCCAGCGGCGTGATAAACCCTGCCCGCAATGGCGGACGAGCGTTCACACGCCCCGGACGGGAGATGCGACCGATCCCGCCAGGTGGCAGTGCCGCGTGGGCATAAGTGCGTTCTGCACGGTCACGCTAATGTCCCCCTCGTGTCTCGCCATGGTGGCCGAAAAAGCATTGATGGCTTAACGACGTGCCGCGGGAGGACAACAAGGGGAGCCTGCTCGCGAACGAGCGGCGGGACTTCAGCGTAGCCATGGTCATGCGTTCGCAGTGAACGCACGAACCATCCGTGAACGCTGCCTCAGCATGCTCTCGGCCCAGGCATGTGAGGCAGTGTTCATGTTGGTCCAGCGAAGTGAGGAAACTACCGCACCCAGAAGCGCAGGGCTGGAAAGCCGTCTCGAAAGAATGTCTTCCACAGCCATGAGAAATTCACTCTTTTATCCCGGTCTGCCCAGGGAGGAGCGCAGCACCACTGTGCACTCAAATGAGGGCTGCTCGCTGGAATGCAGGTGGCTTGTTGATCGCCGTGAAAATGGCGGCCCGCAGGATCCTGCTGGCGGCTGCCAAGACACTCTTTTAGAATATTGCTCTTTTAGATCGGCAGCACGCCAGCGGGGGAGAGAGTGAGCAGAACTCGCAAGAACAGTTTCAGTTTGGTTTGTCACTCGAGCATTGAGAGGCTCCGAAGCGAAAATCTGAATGAGTGTAAATAAAGTGCCAAAAGCTGGTACTGATGTAGCAATTCTTTGTTACATAATATGTTTTTAAAGGATGACAAATCCATTCTGCAACAGGCATCAGCTATTCTTGTGAAAAATGAGAAATATGCTAAAGGCAGCAGACAGTCTGAGATAAAGACGAGACAGTATATGTTACATGTTCGTGTAGGTATGTGCCAGTGTGCTAAAATGACATAAGATAACCTGATGGCTGGGTCTATCTCGCTCCATCTAGAGTGAAGGGAGTGAAGTGTGTAATAGCGGTGAGTAATGCACTGTGACAGTGGCTGTTTCAGCCAGTGACTGACACTTGCCCTGTGTGTGGGGTTTGGAGTGAAGACAGAAGGGATAAAGAACTTTGAGTGTACAAAATGCATGAACTTAAAGGAATATTTGACCTAGAAGCGAGCATGTCATCGCTTACTAACCCTCATGTTGTTAAAACTTGACTTTCTTTCTTCTGCGTAACACATGTAGGAATTATGTACATTAAATTTAGCTCAAAGGGAATCGAATATGATTCAATAGGGAATTTGAACAGAATCGCTGTTTTACGGCTGTTCAGAGTCGACCCGCGATTCATTAAACAAGCCGTGTAACAGAAACTCTGCAATGGATATTACTATCCAGAATATAGTGAAAACACTATATATTAGCACAGTAGCAAAATTGGCAGTTTAAGACATTAACTTGTAAGCACAAAACACAAGATACTTATCTTTTCTAATAAAAATATTATTTTATTGGATAAACCTAACACATACAAACTAATCTAACATAAACACACGCATTCACACAGGTTGCAGAAAGAGAAAGTGAGGAAAGAATGAGTTTAAAGGAATGAAAATATGAAGTCCCAAGTTTATAGCAATATGTGTAATTGCTTAGACCTGAACAACCATCAATCACTTAATTAACCCTCGTATTGAGTCTCTCAAAGAGGTTATTAAACTTTATATCAAATGCACCAGTTCAGTTAGAACCTTGCGTTGCCTTTTTCTGTGTCGAGGGAATTCCTTTCGCGCGTCGCTCCAGAAAGGGGGCCTTCCCGAGGTTGTCGATTGGTTGGTGGTCGGTCGATGTGATGTCTTCTTGGGCGCTGCCTGATGATGCGGAGTTGTGCGCTGGTTAGAGTTCGGATCAGCACAGACGTTTGGGTCACGGCTTGCGGCAAAACTTAACTAGAACACGAAACTCTCAACGGAAAGAAATAAAAAGAATTAAAGTAAAAGACAGAAGTGTAACAATCTCCTCATGTTTCCTTTAGAGGAGCGGCTGGCATGCAGGCCAGGCAGCGTCGAAACACGGCGGCACGAAGCCGTAAGAGTAAGAGAGCAAGAGTATGGAGTAAGAGCGTAAGAGTAAGAGAGCGATTTGAATGGTGTCCTGAGTTTTTAAAGTCAGCTTTTGGACACATCCCAAATGGTGTCTTGACCAATTAAAACATTGTCCTAAGTCGGGGTACTGCTGGTTCCTCCTCCCTAACCATAAATCACAATGTTATCTTATCCGTCCCGTGGTCCCAATTTTCCCGCTCTTGGCAAAGTTAAATTTGGACATGATTTCGATAACAAGACTAAAATACATTTTACAAAGAATTGAATTATAGAACATTTCAAGAATGCAATTTCGAGTTCACGCATACCAAACACCAATATAAACCATTAAACTATTCAATAGTTATCAAAAGGGACATACACAATAAGTGATTAAAACATCATAGGCAAATGTATGGGTTACAAAGAGGATAGGAAGTTATGCATAGAAATGATGAGTTGCTCATGAGTCCATTTTATCATCATTTTAGGTGTATATGTGAACAGGCAGTTTCCTGTGCCATACTGTGGATGTAAGGATGTGTTCTGTGAGGGAGGAAAAGGTCAAAAGGGTGTAGAAAGAATTTAGTCCATGTCCTGTGCGTGGGGGAGCCCACCAAGCACAGTCTCTACTAGTGATTTCCGTCATGTGATGTTCAAGATGTGCATCTCTTTGACCATTAATCTTGGTTACTTGCCCCAAATTTGGGATTATCAACCAGGGTCCTTTTGTGTTAATGTTGCAAGTTCCTATTTGGTTAGGTTTGCTTCAAGCTGGCGGGCACTAGGGTGTCAAATGACAAATTTTACGACAGGGGTCTGGTCATGCTGGAGTTGCTGGAATTTGTGGAGTTTGAGGCTGTAGAAGTGTTTTTACTTCTAATCGAATCTCCTGAATTGTCTGATTCGCACTGAAATCCTACACACAAAAGAAGATATTTTAGAAGAACGTAGGTAGCCAAACAGTTTTGGTCACCATTGACGTGCACTGTATGGACAAAAACTCATTATCTTCTTTTGTGGTTTAGACTGACATGGGGGTGAGTCATTTTCATTTTTGGGTGAACTATCCCTTTAAAGGATTAGTTCATTTCCAGAATAAAAACATCCTGATAATTTACTAACCCGAATGGGATCCAAGATGTTCATGTCTTTCTTTCTTCAGTCAAAATTATGTTTTTTGAGGAAAACATTTCAGGATCTTTCTCAATATAGTGGACTTCTATGGTGCCCCCAAGTTTGAACTTTAAAGCTGTTTAAAAGCAGCTTTAAAGGGCTGTAAATGATCCCAGCTGAAGAAAAAGGGTCTTATCTAGCAAAACAATATTATAAAAAAATATTACACTTTATATACTTTTTTAACCTCAAACGCTTGTCTTGTCAAGCTGTGTATTCCAGTTCAAGACATTTAGGGTATGTCGAAAAACTCCAATCTCATTTTCTTCTCTAACTTCAAAATCACCCTACATCACTGTTTTACCCTTTTTTTTTTTTTTTTTGTAAAAGGTGTTTGACCTTCTTTGCATGTTCACTTTGTAAACACTGGGTTGGTACTTCTGCCACTATGTAGGATGATTTTGAAGTTGGAGAAGAAAATATTCACACAGAGCTACCAAGACAAGCGTTTTTGGTTAAAAAGTATAAATTTTTTTTTTTTTTTTTTTTTTTGGAAAATAACTGATCGTTTCGCTAGATAAGACCCTTCTTCCTCGGCTGGGATCATTTAGAGCACTCTGAAGCTGCATTTAAACTGCATTGTGTAAGTTCAATCTTGGGGGCACCATAGAAGTCCACTATATGGAGAGAAATCCTGAAATGTTTCCTAAAAAAACATAATTTCTTTACGACTGAAGAAAAAAAGACATAAACATCTTGGATGACAATGGGGTGAGTACATTATCTGTGAATTTTTGTTCTGGAAGTGAACTACTCCTTCAAGGTTTTTGAGTAAAACATTCCAAAATTTTTCTCTTTGTAGTGGACTTTAATGGGGATCAGCGGGTTGAAAGTTCAAATCAGGTTTCAATGTGTAAAGAAAGTCAAACGCCCCTTTACAAAAAAAGGTAAAACAACCATGTCGGGCAATTTTGAATGCGTAATGCATGAAGTTGGGGACGCGCATCGCAGAGCTAGTGCAAGACAAGAATTTGTGGTTAACAAGTATATAGAAATATTTATTTTTTAAGAAAATCATCGTCTTTACCTGTATTCCTCAGCTGAGATTGTGTGGAGCCCTTTGAAGCAGCGTTGAAACTGCAATTTGGACCTTCAACCCATTGGCCACCATTTAAGTCCACTATATATGGAGAAAAATCCTGGAAAGTTTTCCTCAAAAACCTTTATTTTCTCAAAAAAATTATTTTCAACTGAAGAAAGAAAGACATGAACATCTTGGATGACATGGGGGTGAGTAAATTATCAGGAAATGTATTTATTATAATGATTTAAGAAAGACACCACAATGTTTCAATGTGTATGTACTGTATATATACAGTAAGTCCACACTGAACTCAGAGTCTAACCATGTAGGGATCTTATAAAAAACTATAATTTAATAAGACGACAACATATTTAAAACTATATCTAGTAACCACTTATCATATAAGCAAATAATTGATTGTAATTGATCATGGGAAATCTTTTAATCTGAAGGTCAAATTAAACCACAAGATGCTCTTTGGATCACTGTCAAATCATGCTGGAGGACATGATCATCAGGTTTTTTTTTTTTTTTTGTCATTAAAGCAAAAAGAGAACAGCCTTTACTTACATTTATATGCTAATAATATCATTTGTAATAAAAATACATATACAAAGATTTCCACAATGCTCATTTCTGTGCTGATCTCATACTTTTTGAATCCCACTGTACATGTATGTTCAGGTTACAATATTCCCTTTTATATTGTAACAAGGCTGATGGATACAGTCCAGTAGTTTGTGCATGTGTGTTTGTTCATGTGTCCAGTCTGTGGCCTTGCCCCACCTGGACGTCAAGGGCACAGGCTAAAATAACCTTCTTAATTACTTGTCAAAAGCAATTCCACATGCTTCTATCAATGACTACATGTGCAGACAGTACATATTTGTTTGCAACCTGAGGCTTGAGGATTGTCCAAAAGTCATTTTAAAACTTAAATCCAGGGTACTTCCAATATTAGCATAGGGAGAATAAAAAAAAAAGTTAAAAAGCTGCAGTAAAAACCCTACCATATATTATAAAAAATGTAAACGCTTGAGCAGAATGTTACTTTACTGTAAAATACTGTCAAATTATCAGTTTTCTGAAGTAAAAACTATAAACTATGATATAATTTTACCATAATTAGAATTAGAAGTAAATCAAAGCTCATCACAAGTAGCTTTTTCACAAGCTGAAAAAAAAAAAAAAAAATACTACAGCAGGTACACACAAAACACCATCATGGTATTACACATGACATTAACAAACAATAAACATTAACAACATAAGATAAACCCTATTGTGTATAACTGTACAAATCTACAAAGAATTCTAGATATATTCTTGTTATATTGGTTATTATGAATAAATTGAGGAATACTAAGAAAGTTGTTGTGAAACTAGAAACAATGAAGAAGCGAGAGGGTAGTAAATGACGTCCCGGGTCGCTAAAAATCCGTGGGATGCATTTAAGCATTAAATGCCAAAATAGGGTTTGTGATGGGTTTGCAAAGTGTATAGGATCACTAGAGACCCGAGGTGTGTAATAGTGTAAGTATATTTATTGTGTGCAAAAATATGTAAATATCTGATGACTAAACACATGCAATTCACCTTTATTCCTATGTTTAATAGACAATAATGACATGATGTTTCACTCATAACTATGGCAGGCATAAAACGAAAGAATATAATCAGAAAAAACTGAACTGGTTTGAATGGCTTTACTGCAGAAAATATAAATGTAAATGTCATTTGATGGTGGATGTGGTGAACAAGCTGCCAGCGATCAAAATACTGACTTTGAAGTCATTGAAAACGATAGCTTGGATATGGTTGAGGTCATCAGCTCAAATTGAACTGTTCTTAGTTTCAAAAGGTAATGAAATATGCTTTGTTTTATGCTTCTGTAATTGTTCTTAAAATATCAAGATAATTTTTTGCTATTGCAGCAGTTAGAGATCCATCTGTGCTGGATATACAGGTAAGGGTCGCTAAAGACCCACAATATGCAATAATGATTGGCGAAACATTCATGCTGTTAGGGAAGCAGACGGACAACAGGGTAAGTAATGGTAAGTGAGTTTATTTTAAAGACAGCAGTGCGAGATACATGGATTAGGTTGGTGGATCAGGTAAGTAATGGAGTTCACAGAATGGATAACTGGCAGATGTTGACCGTGGATGACTAATGGATCTTGTGTGGTGTGCTCTTATAGTGCGTGGGTGATTAGGTGCAGGTGAGACTTGTTAGAATTCTGGTGATTGTGAACGTTGCGTGATGGGTGTGGAAGAACCTGGCCAATCCGTGACACATGCATTTAAGGGTTAAAAAAAAATACTGTCAAGATTAACTAAAGCCACACAGTAAAACTTAAGTAATAAAAAGGCACAGACACAGTCATTTTTGCAACTGACCTTATTGCATTTGTAGGAGTTTCCCTGAGTTTGTCAGACAAAATTTATGAAGAGAGTAGTTAAATAAATCATGAATCAAGGTGATTGAACTGTACTGGGGTTTGTGGTAGTCAATTTACAGGTTTTTGTGTCACTATTTAACACCTGTGTCGTTAGTATATTACACACAGCTGATTATCATCGGCTCTGCTTGTTTTTGATCTTACACTAATTTGCGCTGCTTTTGGTAGATTGCGTTGGGCTGCAGGTTGCAGCTGTGGGCCCTGGTAATTTCCCTGGAGAACCGCCACCTTACTCCCCGCTAACGACAGCCCTGTCATTATGATCCGGCTGTGTTTGTGTTCTTTAATTTGCTCATTGTCAGTAGATCACCCCCTACATCACTGTCCACTCCCATTGGTGCTTTTATGGGTTTGCACTCTCACACTAATTTGCACTGTTTAGTAAATCTGGTCGTATATGTTTAGTGTCACACAGGGAATTCTGGGATTGTCACTTTACAGTTTTACCACTTTTGTAAGATGTCCTGATCGTTTTGCCTTCCAAAAATGACAAAGACTCCTATGATAAAAAAAATCAAGTTTTGGTGTTTTAAATCTAGTGTTTTAATATGCTTAAGCGAACCCCGGGTATTAAGACTTGTCTGGCTTTATACATTATAAATGTTGTCTCTTATTGAAATATGCAGTAGAAAACCCATGCACTGTAAAAAAATAAAAGTTGACTTAACTTAAAATTTAAGCTTTTTTGAGTTTACTCAACTTTGGTCCAAGTAGTTCACTCAACTCAAGTCACTGAGTAAAGTCACATGTTTTATTATTTTTTTTTGTTCAGCTAACACATTTTTCTTAGTTAAAAAAAAACTTATAATGCTTTTTCAATGTCTCTCAATAAATTATGGTCTGACCTTTTTTTCTGTGAGTTTTATGGAACATAAACACCTTCTTTATTACCTCAAAAGTACACAGTACATCCAATTAAATCAACACTTCTCAGAGTACATTTGGTCCCACTCCAGATAGTGTTGAAGTAAAATGAAAAGTTGACTTAACTTAAAATTTCAAGGCAACTCGCTGCACAGCTTTTTTTGAGTTTACTCAAATTTGGACCACGTTGTTCACTCAACTTAAGTCACTGAGTAAAGTCACATGTATTTTTTTTTTCAGCTAACACATTTTTCTTAGTAAAAAGGCTTATATGCTTTTTAAATGTCTCTCAATAAACTATGATCTGAACTTTTGGTCCCACTCCAGAGAGTGTTAAGGTAACACTGAAGCAGAGTTAAAGTTAATGAGGTAATTAAGTTATCAATTAAGTTCTGATTGAGCATTAGTGATGAAAACCTGCTGTTATAAAGCTAAATCTGTTAGACATCTGCAGAAGATATTGAGAATTAACAGAGGGTTTTATTGGTCAATAAATGATGCCACATCATAGAGGTTGGTGTTTGCTGTAGTTGGACTCTTCACCCTTTTAAAATGTTGAAGTGACTTGTTTCCAAGTATTTGCAAATGTGTTTTACTGCAAACAGTAAAATATTGCTGAATTTGAATTTTGTATAGTGATATGTTGCATTCTATTCTTTTTGATGAGTAACTGGGGTTCATGAATTACAGAGAAGCCAAAAAAAAAAAAAAAAGTTTTTATAAAATTGAATCGTAATCCTTCAAAAATGTTGAATTTTAGCCCAAGATTTTAGACATGAACACTTATCATACAACCCACAACTGTGGTGACAATAAATATTCAAACTGCAGAGTATGATGGGAGTTTTGTACTATGGTGTTATCCATACTAACAATGCAGTTGTTAAAAAATGTATGCACATGTATTTAAAGTCACACACAATAACTGTTGCAATATTATATTAAGAAATTTTAGTGCAAATTGTGCAAAACCTATATAAATGAAGTTAAATACAAATGTTGTATGTGATCAGACCAGTTCTGGATCATATTGTCACTAGCAGGTACTATGTGCACAACATAAAGCACTAGTCTCATTGCTTCACAACAATTGCACTGTTGCAGAGAAAAATATAATACAGCAAGTCAAGGGTCAAGAGCCCAACTAAAGTAAATCCTGATCTCCATGATGGTGGTGTCTTTTTAAACAACAAAACAACATTTAAACTGATCATTCTCTTGCTGTAGTCATCTGACAGAAATAAAGTCAATCTGGTTATTAATGAGTGAAGCTGGTGCTGCTGTTTGTGGAGTTGTTTAATTCTCTTCTACTGAGATCTTGAGTGATTTACTTTTATTTCGGTTTCATTTTATCTAAGGCTGTGGCTGAAGTCAGTCGTACTATGCATTTGACTGTTGGAAAAAAGCTGTTATCATTCCATGTGAGCTCCAACGTCAGCTGTGCTCATGCTCCACCCACCAAACCAACGTGTGTGCTTTTAAACTTGCATATTCAGTCAACATATCAATTTAAGTTGGTCTGACTTTTTTGAAATTTTTGAACCAACTCATTTCCACTTGTTAAGTCAACATTTTTTTTAGTTTTATTGTCCTGCTAACTAATAGATTTAAGTTATTCAAACTTTTTTGCAAGTTGGATTTTTTACAGTGCATGAAAGATTTAAGTTATTTGAAAAAATCCATATATTTTGGACTATGTGACTATGGCGCCCCCATTATTTCAATAATGTGAAATTGTTGCACTGGTTGAGCTACTGGCTACCTGTTGCTATTTTTACCACAACACAACTCGGAAAATAAAGTAATGATTGTCATTTTCAGTCAAAGGGCAACAAGAGAAGCAATTTAAGTCTTCACTGTTTTCCTATATTCTAAGCGAGGATTTCACACTCATGGTTGCTTTGAACCGAGCCGAAGCACAGTTGTGATGAAGGCAGTATCAGTCATTTGGAGGTCAGACGCGCGTGGGCACGGTTCAATTCGTCTAGTGTGAGTACAATCCTAGTGATTAGAAGAGGTGAAAAGAATGGGAACATGCTTGTGGACAAAAACTTCCTAAAGACCCAAGTCTTTGTTCTCTCCACTGTAGCTCTAATGCCTTGGAGGCTTTTATTAGACCACAGCTAATAACAGAGCTTACAAATGACAGAGACAAGAAACACTACAGTCGTGGCCAAAAGTTTTGAGAATTACATAAATATTGGAAAATGGAAAAGTTGCTGCTTAAATTTTTATAATAGCACTTTGCATATACTCCAGAATGTTATGAAGAGTGATCAGATGAATTGCATAGTCCTTCTTTGCCATGAAAATTAACTTAATCCCAAAAAAAACTTTCCACTGCATTTCATTGCTGTCATTAAAGGACCTGCTGAGATCATTTCAGTAATCGTCTTGTTAACTCAGGTGAGAATGTTGACGAGCACAAGGCTGGAGATCATTATGTCAGGCTGATTGGGTTAGAATGGCAGACTTGACATGTTAAAAGGAGGGTGATGCTTGAAATCATTGTTCTTCCATTGTTAACCATGGTGACCTGCAAAGAAACGCGTGCAGCCCTCATTGCGTCGCATAAAAATGGCTTCACAGGCAAGGATATTGTGGCTACTAAGATTGCACCTAAATCAACAATTTATAGGATCATCAAGAACTTCAAGGAAAGAGGTTCAATTCTTGTTAAGAAGGCTTCAGGGCGCCCAAGAAAGTCCAGCAAGCGCCAGGACGTCTCCTAAAGAGGATTCAGCTGCGGGATCGGAGTGCCACCAGTGCAGAGCTTGCTCAGGAATGGCAGCAGGCAGGTGTGAGCGCATCTGCACACACAGTGAGGCCAAGACTTTTGGAAGATGGCCTGGTGTCAAGAAGGGCAGCAAAGAAGCCACTTCTCTCCAAAAAAACTTCAGGGACAGATTGATCTTCTGCAAAAAGTATGGCGAATGGACTGCTGAGGACTGGGGCAAAGTCACATTCTCTGATGAAGCCTCTTTCCGATTGTTTGGGGCATCTGGAAAAAGGCTTGTCCGGAGAAGAAAAGGTGAGCGCTACCATCAGTCCTGTGTCATGCCAACAGTAAAGCATCCTGAGATCATTCATGTGTGGGGTTGCTTCTCATCCAAGGGAGTGGGCTCACTCACAATTTTGCCCAAAAACACAGCCATGAATAAAGAATGGTACCAAAACACCCTCCAACAGTAACTTCTTCCAACAATCCAACAACAGTTTGGTGAAGAACAATGCATTTTCCAGCACGATGGAGCACCGTGCCATAAGGCAAAAGTGATAACTAAGTGGCTCGGAGACCAAAAAGTTGAAATTTTGGGTCCATGGCCTGGAAACTCCCCAGATCTTAATCCCATTAAGAACTTGTGGTCAATCCTCAAGAGGCGGGTGGACAAACAAAAACCCACTAATTCTGACAAACTCCAAGAAGTGATTATGAAAGAATGGGTTGCTATCAGTCAGGATTTGGCCCAGAAGTTGATTGAGAGCATGCCCAGTCGAGTTGCAGAGGTCCTGAAAAAGAAGGGCCAACACTGCAAATACTGACTCTTTGCATAAATGTCATGTAATTGTCGATAAAAGCCTTTGAAACGTATGAAGTGCTTGTACTTATATTTCAGTACATCACAGAAACAACTGAAACAAAGATCTAAAAGCAGTTTAGCAGCAAACTTTGTGAAAACTAATATTTGTGTCATTCTCAAAACTTTTGGCCACGAATGTAGATGCTATCCTGGCAAGATGTAAACGTGCCGACACTTGTCATGACGCCACAGCCACTGAAGGATTTTCTTAGCAAGAATTTATCTCCATATCTGGGAACATTTAGACTCCTGGTGGGAAGTGGGTCCTTAAGGGATCCCTGGGTATTAAGACTTGTATGGCTTTATATATTGTAAATGTTGTCTCTTACTGAAATATGCAGTAGAAAACCCATGAAAGATTTAAGTTATTTGAAAAAATCCATATATATTTTGGACTATGGGACTATGGTGCCCCCATTATTTCGATAATGTGAAATTGTTGCACTCGTTGAGCTACTGGCTACCTGTTGCTATTTGTACCGCAACACAACTCGGAAAATAAAATACTGATACAATGCCACATTGTGCAGCTTTTGGTTGTCATTTTCAGTCAAAGGGCAACAAGAGAAGAAATGTAAGTCTTCACTGTTTTCCTATATTCTTAGCGAGGATTTCACACTCATGGTTGCTTTGAACCGAGCCAAAGCACAGTTGTGATGAAGGCAGTATCAGTCATTTGGAGGTCAAACGCGCTTGGGCACGGTTCAATTCGCCTAGTGTGAGTACACCCCTAGTGATTAGAAGAGGTGAAAAGAATGGGAAGATGCTTGTGGACAAAAACTTCCTAAAGACCCAAGTCTTTGTTCTCTCCACTGTAGCCCTAATGCCTTGAAGGCTTTTATTAGACCACAGCTAATAAAAGAACTTATAAACGACAGAGACAAGAAATGCTAGATGCTATCCTGACAGGATGTAAACGTGCGGACGCCTGTCATGATGGCGCAGCCACTGAAGGAGTTTCTCAGCAAGGATTTTACAACATATCTGGAGGCATTTAGACTCATTGTGGGAAAAATTAACATTTTTTTAAGCCTATGCTTATATGCATCACCACCTGTAAGCTTTCAGTAGCTGTGGTCATTGTATCAGTATTTTATTTTCTGAGTTGTGTTGTGGTAAAAATAGCAACATTAGAGCTTACTGATTGAAACCATTTCATCAAAATAATGGCCATAGTCCAAAATATATGTATTTATGTAAATATGTATAAAATTTTGTGGATTTTTTAAATAACATAAATCTTTTATGGGTTTTCTACTACATATTTCAGTAAGAGACATTAATTAACCTTTTCACCCAGGGCTCCTTTTAAGGCAAACCAGGTGGAAATTCAGTCAGCATCACTGCTAAGCATTTTCTCCATAAAAGTGCAGTTTACCAAAGACAGTATCAACCTTCAGGATGGGGCTTTTCATTAATCTGTCTGAGATTGTTGCTCGTGTAACATTTGCAAGGCATTATTAGATGTTTGATAATGTAGTCAAGCCAAAGGCTAATGATATCAATTACCATTATGTGTCCAGCTGTAAAGAATAATACATAAAATGGGTGGGATAAGATGAGTGGGATAAGACCCACCCACTTTTTAAGACCAATGATATTAGACCCACTCACTTTTATGGTCTCTAATTCAGTGCAAATATCTGTTCACCATTAGTCAAATCCATTCCAATTGAGAAATGCCCTAATAAATTACACCCTATTCCACAATTTAGCTACAACCTTGACTTCCACGCTTCCACTTGGCTCATTTAGAGTCCATATAATTACTCCAATAAACTCCATTTCGTGTTTTCACTACTTGCTCCTGCTGCACTCCCTCGACACAGCGAGGTAAATAAAGCATCTTAGCATATCTGAAAGAAGGGAGAGGTGCTCAACCCAAAGAACACCGTTCCCAGAGTGAAACATGACAGTGGAAGTATAATGCTGTAGGAATGTTTCGGTGCGTTTGGAACTGGGAATCTTGTCAGCGTCAAAGGAATCATAAAAAATGAAGGCTATGAGAAGATTTTGAAAGACAACCTCAGGCAGTCTGCACCAAAACTTGGTTTGGGTTGACGTTTTGTCTTCCAGCATGATAAAGACCCAAAGCATACCTCATTTGTGGTGAAGAACTACCTCCAAATGAGCAAAGTGAACATCCTTGACTGGCCTGCACAATGCCCAGACTTGATTCCAATAGAAAATCTGTGGGGCTCACTGAAGACCAGAGTCCATGCAGGAGACCAACAAATCCAGAGGAACTTGAAAAATTTGCTAAGCAAGAATGGGCTGCGACTCCTCAGGAGACATGTCTAGAACTTGTTAAAGAGGGCATAACACAGTTTCACCCAATCTTATGTTAATCTTGAGTACCTATAGAGTAGTAGTGCATCCTTCATATCTCCAAAAAGTATTTAGTTTTATCATATTTACAAAATAAATTTTCAGCTTTACGATTCTTTCTGAAAACTGAGATTTCGGAAAGAATTGCACGCCAATTGCCAACAAACACATACATTTGATGCCGTTTCACTTACCGTCTGCAGTTCTGAATCATGACCGGGATCTTTTATAGCTGGGACCACTTCATCTTTCAGTATTAACCCCCTGGGGTCGACAAACGCGTATATGCGTTTTGTGGCAGTTCCTCAAAAGGAACTTAAATTACTCAGTCATTTCTGATCGTACAGATAAAAGCAGTAGTAAGCACAAATATCAGGACATGTCAAAACTTCTTCAAGGCCCCAAAACACCCTCAGACCCCAGAGGGTTAACTGATGTGCAAATCCAGTGTCGAACTGGGCCTTGTTTATAAAAAGTTTGTCAACAAACACACTTGCAAAACTCTATTTCTGCCCTGGAAAAATAAACGGCATGATTCTTCAGGAAGCTAAGCAAGATTATCTTTGCCTTACAACCAAAACCACCCTTCTTTAGAGACATTCAAGAAAGAAAGACATGAACATTTTGGATGACATGAGGGTGAGTAAATTATCAGGATTTTTTTTTCCTGGAAATAAACTAATCCTTTAACCAATTAACAGATTTTTGTCATAGCATTTTTTTTTTTTTTTTTTTTTTTTACATGAGTGTGAAACATAAAGGGGCAAAGTACACTCTTAAAAATAAAGGTGCTTCACGATGCCATAAAAGAACCTTTTTTTCTAAATGGTTTCATAAAGAACCTTTAACATCTAAAGAACCTTTCTATTTCACAAAAGATTCTTTGTGGCAAAAGTGGTTCTTCTGTACCAGGGTTACTCAAATCTTACCCTGGAAGGCCAATGCGCTGCAGAGTTTAGCTCCAACCCTGATCACACTCACCTACCTGTTATTCTCTAATGATCCTGAAGACCGTGATTAGCATGCTCAGGTGTGTTTGATTAGGGTAAGAGCTAAACTCTGCAGGAAAATGGATCTCGTGGGCCAGATTTGATGATCCCTGTTCTATACCATCACTGTGAAGAACCTTTTAAAGCACCTTTATTTTTAAGAGTATAGTGCCTGCTCTAAAGCCACTGTCAACAGAAATCCGTTTAACACGATACAATGATTTTGTGGTTGGAGCTGTGATGTTCCTCAAACCCATTAATCTTCTCGCAGCAGTTTGAGCGAGTGTTTCTCCAGGTGTTTCATACGTGTTGATGGAGATGTAGTTCTGCTGGACTCCTATTACACGCTCTGCAGTCTGTGGACCTCCACATCAAACTCCTCCGCTGCTCAAAGGTGACAGCTCCTCGCAATGAGAGAGTAACATGTGGCCCAACTGATTTTACAAGCAGAGTCGTGAGTGCAATGCTTAAGTGGAAAGGTGTTTTTCCAGGTTGGAGTTAAAGCAACTCTCCATGTCTCTCTCACAGCTAATCTTGAGCTAGAGTTGCCATTTTCTCAGACCACGACTAGAAAGTTTGAGAAATGCTCACGCTGCCTCATCAGGGCAAAGTGGAATTTGACAAAAGCAAGGCATTATGAGATAATCCTGCTGTTGTCCAAGTGCTGCTTCTCACATAGGTACTCGCTTACTTTTTCTATCATTCCTCACGCTTGAAGTCTTAAGGGTGGTGTCTAGTTACTTGCTTCCGTGGCCTGGTTGACCATTCTAGCTGCAATGCTAATCCCAGCGTGGAAAAATACATCTCTCTTACAAATATTTGTCTACACTTCACATCTGTTCAGTGCCTCTTGAAAGATTGTTTTTACAGACATTCCCTCCCTCTTTCAATGTTCGGACAAGAGCAATGTTTTGAAAGCATCACAAATTCACAGTGTTTACACTCAACCGTACACCTAGTGCACACTACTGAGACTCATCACTCTGTCATGATTTAGGTTCACAAGTTTTGTGGATTGTGGCATTGAATTCACTATGTGCTTTTAATTTAAATTAATTTAACGGTTTTTTTTTTTGATGAGTTTTCATTTGTATGTTTTAACTAAATTAAAACATTTATTTATTTATTTATTTAATTATTTATTTATTTAAGTTATTTAGTTTAATTCTAGTCAGGGTTGTTATTGTTAAATAAAACTAAAAACATAAATAAATTGAAATAAAATCTAATTTAAAATAACACTTTTAGAAACTTGAAGTACTGAAATCAAAGTAATAAAATAACTAAAATCAAATAACAAAAACTTGATGAAAATATAAAAAAAATGTAAAATTTACATGTAAAAGTAAATAAGCAAGCTAGTAAATATGAAAGTACGTAAACAAATCAATTAAATCAAGTAAATAAATAGTAATAGAAATGAAAAAAGACTAAACCATTAAAAAATAAATTAAAAAAATAAACAAATAAAAATAAAAATGAAATCTAATTGAAAAATATTAACAAAAAATGTGTATTTACTTTATAGTTAGTTTTTAGTATTTTACATCAAAGCTGCCATAATTATTATGCTAACTATAATTTATGTTTGTAAATATGTTTAAATAGCAGTAAATACAAAATAAAAAATAATAATAAAATGACAAAAAAAAAACAAATTGCTTAAAATTAAAAAAAAAATGTTATGTAAATTATAATTATATTGCTATGTTATATTTTTTGTTTATAAATATGTTTTAATAGTAGTAAATAAATAAATAAATAGTAATAAAAATAACAAAAACACAATTAATAAATCTTTTAAAAAAAGTTAAATTAAGACAGAAAACATAAAAAAAATTTTAGGTATATTTTTACTTTATAGTTTTTTTTTTATGGTTTAGTATTTTACACCAAAGCTGCCATCATTATTATGCTAACTTTAATTTATGTAACTATGTAAGTAAATAAATAAATAGCAATAAAAATGACAAAAACTAATGTTTGTAAATGTTTAAATAGAAGTAAATAAGAATTTAAAAAAAGTAATACAATTGACAAAAACACAACAAAATCACTAAAACTTTATTTTAAAAAAGTTAAAAACAATGAAATTAATTTAAATATTAATAAAAATATAATAATAAATAATATATCACTATACATTATTATTATTTGTACTATATCAAGGTACAAAAAATATACCGGTTTTAGTTTTTAAGATATAGTTATTTTATAGTTTGTTTTTAGTATTTTACATCAAAGCTGCCATAATTATTATGCTAACTATAATTTATGTTTGTAAATATGTTTAAATACTTGCAAGTAAATATACATATATATATATATATATATATATATATATATATATATATATATATATATATATATATATATATACACACACACACACACACACACACACACACAAATTTTATTTAAAAAAGTAATTTATAATTATACAGTAAATGTTTAAACAGTAGCAAGTAAATAAAAAACAACGAAATTACTAAAACTTTATTTTAAAAAAGTTAAATTAAAACAAAAAAAAAATTTAAACTAAATCTAATTTAAAATATTACTAAAAAATATAATTATAAATAATATATCGCTATACCAAAGTACTAAACTAACACTGGTTTTAGTTTTTAGGTATATTTACTTTATAGTTTGTTTTTAGTATTTTACACTTAAACTGTCATAGTTATTATTTAGTGGCTAAATAGGAGGTATTATATATTTTTTAACAACATACTGTGTATTAAAAACTACAGTCAAAATTAATTTATAGTCATTTTAGTTGAATATTTTGATTATGTATTTTAATGTAGCTTCAATGTAGTCTTCAGTTTTCAGCATTTCCATTTTTATTTCAGTTAAAGAAAATGTTTACATTTTTGTAAACCACTGTAATTTTGTAATTTAAACCATTGCAATTTTTTTTTCATTCACAATAATGTAGTTTCTGTCAAAACATGGTTTTTAGTGTGCAGCAAATCACAAACGTCAAAACCGACTAGTCGTCAAATGCAAATTAGTGAAAACTGACTGTAAGTTCCTCCTCATGACATGTTATCATGAATGAACTCTACCATTAGTATGTGTCAGAGTTTATAGGAGAGCCAATTTCGTAATTGTAGCTTCATTTGGGGAGAAGAATGATTGTAATTGAAGTGCCTAGTCTGCAATTAGTTATAGGGCGATCAACACGACAGAAAACGAGAAACTTAGTCTTTTAATGTGCTTTGTAAAGTGCACTTGGCATTACGAGTGGCTTACTTACAGTTGTCTCTGCACATTAAACGTCAAACTAATTACACACTTCACCTTTAATCAATACCTTTGGGCCAAAGGAAATGTCAGTGTAATGCAAGTGGATTGTCTTACAAGGACTTCTCTTCTCAGGCTTTTCCATCGCAAAACAACCAAAGTACTAATTAAGGATACGCTTACTGACTGATCCTCTTCTGCCAACAGGAACAAATTAGTCAATACTGATTTCAGAGTCCCATGCACCTCGGATAATAACAACAACACTGACTATAGTAAAAAGGTGCACAGGACACAAAACAGGAACAGGAAATGGCCAGCAGCGTAAACAAAAACCACTTCAGGGACTTAATTTCAACCAGCTTCCCTTTTCTCTCTCCAAACTCTTGCTTAAAAACAATGGCCAACCCAAAGAAAAAAGAGGTCAGTCGATGTCCATATGACTTATAGGTGGCTGCACAATCATAAAGAGTAAAAGTCATCTGTCTGATATCTCAATGAACAACTTCCTCTTGGCTCAAACTGACCCATTCAACAGCACTATGGTATCTGGCAACATTAAAGGAGAATATTAAAAGGGATGCGTTTCCAAACCAGCTGACTCTAATTAGTTCTCTCTTAGGGCTGCTGTGAACATCTGTGTATAGAGATGAGATCTAGTAACCAGACACTAACAGATGGGGCACTGAACTGTTTAATTTTTTTAATTTGACAGTTTTTTTTTTTTAAATTTTTAATTTTTTATTGGACTATACAGCATGGTCAGTGCAGTTTATTCTGGCTAGAAACTGTCTGCACACACTATCGTTTACCATTTTCCACAAGTTGATATGATTCTTTAAGGTCTTAATGAGAAGTCTATAACATACTTTGGTTAAAATTTCTGGTAACACTTTACAATAAGGTTCATTAGTTAACATTAGTTAACCATATTAGTTAACATGAACTAATAATGAACTGGACTTATACAGCATTTATTAATCTTT
Organism: Garra rufa; assembly: GCF_049309525.1. Taxonomy (NCBI): domain Eukaryota; kingdom Metazoa; phylum Chordata; class Actinopteri; order Cypriniformes; family Cyprinidae; genus Garra; species Garra rufa. Next base: position 10,809,261 of record NC_133375.1, read on the forward strand.
GTTAATGTTAATTTCAACATTTACTAATACATTATTAAAATTTTGTTAACATTAGTTAATGCAGTGTGAACTAACATGAACAAACAATGAACAACTGTATTTCCGTTAACTAACGTTAATAAAGATTAGTAAATACATTAACAAATGTATTGCTCATGGTTAGTTCATGTTAGTTAATACATTAACTAATGTTTAACTAATGAACCTTATTGTAAAGTGTTACCAAATTTCTCAATGGTAGTGTAAAAACACTCTTTTTACCTTGTCAAAATCAGTCATTTTTAGAGCGAGCTATTCTGTTGCATGTTCCTTTAAATGCTAATGAGCTCTGCTCACCCCCCCCAAATATATTTGAATATATTCAAATAGAAAAGTTATTTATTTATTTATTTATTTTACAATATTACTGTTTTTATGGTATTTTGGATCAAATGCAGCCTTGATTATTATTTTATAACTGAGATACTTTTATCTTTTATTACTATTTTGAATTATTTTTATTTTATATTTTCCTTTTTTTAACTTCAGTTAAAGTTTTAATAATAATAGTAATAATAATAATTTGTGTTTTGTATTTTTTTTTTAAATACACATATACATTTTATTATTAATCTTTATTTCAGTTTCAGTCATTTAATACATCAGGTTATATAAAAATTAGAAGCGTTGTCTTGCTGAAATAAGATTTTATTCCTATATATATATATATATGTGTGTGTGTGTGTGTGTGTGTGTGTGTGTGTGTGTGTTGTGTGTGTGACCCAGGACCACAAAACCGTAAGGATCATTTTGTTTTTAACTGAGACAAATAAGATTTTCATTGATGTATGGTTTGTAAGGATAGGACAATATTTGGCTGAGATACAACTATTTGAAAATATGAAATCCGAGGGGGCAAAAAAAAATCTAAATATTGAGAAAATTGCCTTTAAAGTTGTCCAAATGAAGTTCTTAGTAATGCAAATTAGTCGACTAAAACTTGACTAAACAAACGCAGGACAAGGTTGACTAAATATGACAATTAAAAAGTACATTTCAAACAGGACTAAGACAAAGACTAATTTAAAAGACTAAGACTAAATTTTAAAAAAGCTGACAAAATGAACACTATACAATAATCAGGAAAATATGCCTGTTTTAAGTATTTTTAGTACATTGATATGTCAATAGATTAAAATTGATTAATTTTATGATTTACAAACAATTGCTAGAAAACAACGCAGTTGTAACACAGCAATTTTTTTTCTTATTTACATAATTTTTGTCTGGACATTTCAAAGGACCATCTCGTGCAGTTTGAAAACCCTTAGAATAGCATGGGAACAAATTGTGAAGTACAGTAAAGTCACAATTACACAAAATAAGTAGCTGATGCTTTTTATGTCCACAGGACATCCCGTAATGTTGGTTTGGGGAGGCTATTTAAAGTTTCACAAGCTATGCGAATAGAATGTTATCGTGCTTTTCAAAGCGTCACCACTGACAAAGGTCTTACGGTAATCCTTCCAGGACCCCTTTTAAAGCTCAACTTCATTGAGAGACGAGTAGTGTTCAGACAAGAGTCCAATATCATATTGCCATAAGTGCTCATTAGAGTGAAACATTAGCTTGTTCTTGGCTGGCTATGTGGACATCTCTTGTTTGATTTGTGCGCACAGCTGATTGCTGACCTCCGACGGCAAGGTCATCTTAGGTGGACAGCCAATGGGGTTTTGAAGGAATTTATGAACGTTCATTTATGGCAACATGAACCTTCACAACACTTCCAAACGTCTTCACCTGCCGGCGAAGCACACAGTCCGCAGACGGAGACTGAAGACTGACCCCGGTGATAAGGAGACAATTAGCTTCAGTGATAAACGTCTCACTAACACTTAATCTTATTGCGGGCCAGCAACTGAAGATGTCCTGCCTAATGAACACTGAGTAATCCAAGCTAAAGCACTAATTATCCGTGTCCCACCAATTCCACCTTCAAATGCGTCACCGGCGGATGACATCACTGGATGGACTGAAAAACGGTCTGAGAAGACATTGTATATCCAGATACAGGAAATAAGAAGATGTTGGCTTCAATTAGTGTAATTATGATATTGATGAGGACACATGAGTAAGTCATTAGACACATTTGAACTGCTGGGTTTTAGGTCAAAGTTCATGAAGTCAGCAGTCTGAATGTGTTTGG